>NC_041352.1:4887338-5027338 GCF_004354835.1 Perca flavescens
CTCTCTGTTGAGGGATTCTGAGCTTTCTCTTTCAACCAGCTTCTTTTAAATGGCCGCTGGCTCTGGGTTTGCACCAGCAGGCTGCCAGTTTGCCGGCAGTCCTGCAGAGCTCGGTGCAGCACACATTCTATCCAATCCTATTTCTCTGGATAAGATGAACTTCTTTCTGAATGCAAGATAAAGTGAAAGCTTAGACTTTCAGCAATAGTGTGAAAAGTTTTATAGTTTTTAGACTAAAACTTCATGTCTAATTTATTACCTTCACAATCTTGATTGAAAAAGGACTTTCGAGCTTTCTTTACATTTACTTTTGATTTCTCCATCCCATAGTGCCCCTGTACGGTGGCCCTGAAGTGCAAATCACAACAGCAAATAGAAAAAACGCAACAGCAAATCATAAAACACAATGGCAAATATGAAAACAAAATGGAAAATAGGAAAATATAACAGCAAATAGGAAAACACTTCAAAAAATCATAAAACACAACGGCATTAACTTCTACCAGAAAAGGTAGGGCCTATGTAGCAGAGGACGGAACCTCCTGACTGGACAGATGGACTGTCTGTCTGTTAAAAGTTTCACCTCTCCTTCCTGTTAAAAGACAGACAGTCCATTTGCCGTTTTGTTGTCCTATTTGACGTTGTGTTTTATGATTTGTTGAAATGTTTTCCTATTTGCCGTTGTGTTTTATGATTTGCTGTTGCGTTTTTCTATTTGCTGTTGTGATTTGCACTTCAGGGCCACCGTACCCTAGCAGTAATAGTAAGGTTTCTTTCTTTTTGGTGTTAAGGTCATTTGGTCTGGACCAAAGAAAAAGAAAATGCAAGAACATTTTTGTATTTATTTCATAAAACGAAAAAAGGTTTGCTCGTATAAATGTTCCAAGTCGTATTCACAAACTTTTAACAGTATTGATTATACTGAAGAGATTTGGTCATTAGCATAATCAATGCCTCTAAAGTTGCTATATAAAGCTATCTGTCATGCTCTCTTTATGGACAAGTTTCATTCATAAAAATGCTACCAAAAAGTAAAAAGAAGGCTTTCAGACTGCAAAGCTTCACAAATCTGTAGATGAAAAAGTGTCAGAGGACCCAAAACTATTACGAAACATTCACAGCACAGCTGCTAACAGTGTGTCATCAGCGCATCACTCACAGACATAAAGATGGAATAGTTTGTCATGAAGTAAGATGCCAAGAATCATCTTTCTAAAAAAAAAAGCTGGTTATGACTAACATAAGAGCTGATGATATGGTATATGATATGGATATGTTGAAGGCTAAGAATTGAACTGGAACCCATTCTATATTGTTGTTACTGTCAACAAATCCCATTCAACAATGTGTTAGTATGTTTCTCTTTAGTCTCTGACTCTTTCTGTGGCTCATTCGTCCCAACTGACACAAAACATTTTTTAAGGGCTGAGTCATTTCCTAAAAACAGCTGGACCATGTTGTTATACTCAAACAGCAGCCCAACTGAAAGAAACAGTGAGCTTTCACTCTTTTTAAATGATGCTCCATGTGATAAAATGGCGTAGCGTATATCTGTGATAATCATAACGGTGTTTATACTTAAACCTTCATATTTATTATTTATGGTCATATTCATATTTCATGTGAAGACCTTGCCCATCTCAAACTCATCAACCAATAGTTAAAATATGCTCACACACACAGAGACGAGGAGAGGAAAGGCAGGAATGCACACCATGACTTTCCTTCGCTGATCTCGCAGATATTAACTGGATGGTAGAAGTTGTAGCTGTACAGTCCACCAACCAAAGGTTTTAGAAATCACTGATCACGGAAGGTTTGTATCATGTGGATGCAGTTTTGTTGTCATTATTTAGAATTCCTCATGGGGGAGACAGAAACTACGCACTATAGCTTTAAGAAACTCCACATTCCACTTGTAACCAAACGTGTTGCGTGGGGTTATTGTAATCATCTTTGGTCAGGTCTTTGCAGTCAGAGCAAATGCAGCGTGGAGTTCGTGAATCTTGCATGACAATCACCTTTTGCCGGCTAAACTCAACTGCATCAGCCACTAAACTTATATTTCTTGTGACCGCTTGGCTAATCTTTGTCATGTGACCTGTCGGAGGTCACCGTAGTTTCGTAAGATATCATACATGCATAGTTTGTTTGCATACATTTTTGTTTGATATCATCCGAACCCATTTCTGAGACTGTGTTGGTTTTTACAATGGAGCTCTATGGCACAGAGGATACACAATACTTGTTAGGAGATACCTTCACTATTGGTTTGGGTCTGCAAATTAGATTTGTTGACAAATTGAAGAAATCATCAGAATTATTATTTCAACATTTAAAATACAGAATAATCCCTCAATATTTCTTTATGCTGTCATACTTAATGTTGTAATGAACACTGGGTCAGTGATAAATGTGCACAGACATGCGCGCCACACACACACACACACACACACACACACACACACACACACACACACACGCACACACAGCCCCCCATGTAAGGTGGTGTAATAGCAAGGCACGACTGGTGAGAAGAGCTTCACCATGCATGGATGATAGGCTTGGTTTTCCCTTTTACATTCACAAAGCCAATTCCCCAACCTCCATATCTCTGACACACACACACACACACACACACACACACACACACAGCTCTATGCTTCCCTAGTTTCCCCTCTCTGATTGCAATTAGTGAATTATGCACTTGGACTTTGGCCAGCTATGCAGGATTAAATTATTCATGAATGTTAATAGGCATTGCCTTTCTCTCTCTCTATGTCTCTGACTCTCTCTCTCTCTCTGTGAATCTATCTCTCTCTCATCCCTCCAGTTGTGAATCTATCTCTCTCTCATCCCTCCAGTCCCTAGCTCATACAGCCCATGCCGGAGAGATAATATTGACCTTTTCATTGGGGCATGTTATTAGGAACTGCTCTCTATTAAAACAAATGATGACATTGTCTGTAAAGCACAATACAATAAGTCATTTCAAAGGGATTACTTTGGCTTCCGCCCGGCGAGAACGAGAGTAAACTCAATACAGCTCTGGAAAGTCAAAGTAAAATGAACAATGATGAATGAAGTAAACAGTAGAATCCCACGTTTAGCAGTGTACAGGCTCTGTGATGCAGCCTCGTTGTTTACTACCAGTGTGCATTTACATACAGCACAATCCCAGCCATTTATTACTATCTGCAAAACTATTTTATTTCCATTTTGTCTTATATATGTTACACACAACAGTTTTTAAATTGCAGTGTCTTTGTCAAATTAAGTGTTCATCATAATAATAATAATAATAATAATAACTTATTTTTGTAGCAACCTTCATGAAACCCAAGGACACATACAGAATTACAGTGGCTATACTAAGGGAGGTTGTAGGCTATCGTGAACAACTGGTGTTTCAGGAGTTTTTATTTCCAAGGATGTAGCATTTTTGCACCACCATACGCCAACATTTACATGAGCGAGTGGGAGCGGGAGGCACTGGCCAAATGCCCACAACAACCCCTTCTTTACCTTCGCTTTTTGGACAACATTTTTGTTATTTGGACACCTGACATCTCCCTCTTCCCACAGTTTCTCAATATCCTCAACAATCATCATCCCTCCATTAAAGTTAAAGTAAAAACACACAATAGACCCAGTACAGGTGAATTTTCTAGACACCACAGTTTTCTTTCAGCCAACCACTCCAACACACAACGGTCTTTTTTCCAAGGTTTACTTTAAACCAACTGATATACATGCACTCCTCCATAAAAACAGTTACCACCCAAAACACACCTTCAAAGGCATCATAAAATCACAGATCATCCGTTTTCAATGCCTCTCTTCCCACCAATCAGACCTCCAGACAGCCATCACCACTCTATTCACCATCCTCAGAACCAGAGATTACAGTAAACGCTTTCTCCGCTCTATCAAAAACAGCACCTTGGCCACCCTCGCCCCCACTCGCTCCACCCATTTTTCTACACCAGTCCAGGTCCTCAATTTAGATGGTGTCTCACTCTCCCATCGGCCTTATTCACTCACCCCAACCAAGTTCCACATCCCATCCCCTACCCTCTACCCAACTCTCATCCTAATCCTCACTGTCTCTCCCCCCACCATAACCAGGGTCTGCATCCCATCCCCTACCCTAAACCTATGCACTATCTGCAACAAACATTACATAGGTGAAACCAAACACACTTATACTCACACGTCTCAAACAACATTTCTACAACATTGGGCAAGGTAAACTCACCACACCACTAGTTATACATTGTCAGCAGCACTCTACCAATCACCGGACCGCTAGACCGTGGGACAGAGGAAGAGGGCAGAAAAAATCTGGATTCACCTTCTTAGGACCACCATACCCACAGGATTAAACTATAAATAACTTCCCATGTACATCCCTTCTTTTCAACTTTTATCCCACCCCATATCCTCATCCATAAATTCGCCAAAACCCAGCCACCCCAATAGGACCAACAAAACTTCTCCACCCTTTTATTTTGGGTGATCTTGTTCTCTTTTCATCAGGCACCCTCCCTGACCTGGAGTTGAACCCTACTCTTCCAGGGCTGGGGCACCAGTGTTTCCCCTACCCTATCTCCTTTTCTTCTTCTATCCCACAGCTGCTTAACTTATTTATTTATTTTTCCATCCATACTAAATTTGTCTCCCCCCACCCCATTCTCTTTCTCTCCCCATCCCTTCTTTTGGGCTTTTTTGATTCACTTGATTATTATTAAGTAGATGTGTTTTACATGTTTTTTTTTATTTATTACCAAGCACTTATTATATCTCTTTGCTATAGTCTTAATTATTTATTAATTGCTATTTATCTTTGAAATTATTTATGAATTTATTTATTTATTTAACTGCCAGATAGATGTGTTTGCATGTTTTTTTTACTGGCCCTTTTAACTCAACACTTATTTATTTTATCCCCTTTTGGATGCTTGCATGGTTTTATTGGATGCTTTGTTTTTACATTACATTACTATGCGGGCTTTTTAGCATTCATCTCAATACTTTATTTCAGTCCCTTAAACTACTTCCTTATTCTACATTGTTTATGTTATCTTCTCTGCGTTTTTCCTCTATATTTCCCTTTCTATTTTATTTTATTTTCCTTTTTTGGTGTAACTTAAAAATAGACACCCAAAAACCACATCCCAGCTCTACATCCATCCCTTTCTCTTTGCCCTGTGGTCCTATTGGTGTACCTTGCCAGGGCTTCATACCCCAATCCCCTAGATGATGGGGTGACAGAGCTGCCTCTACACTACAAACTTAACCATCCATTCCTCCACGACACCCCTTTCAACTCCCTCAGAAAACCTCCCCTGTTGTTTTCAGATCAATAGGCCAGTGCAATAAAATTATAACCCTTAATCACTAACTCTAACCCTACCCCAACCCTAACCCTAACCATAGCCATAACCATTGCTTAATTCACTTCAAAGCAGCACTGTGACCGTTGACTTCAAGGCACCTAACCCTAACCTTAGGCTAAGATGTTGGGTCTGGGAACTCACCATTGGCAGGGTTCAATCCGAGGGGCGGGATAAACGGTTGTCTTTCAAATTCCCTCTGCACTCATAGCCAACTAGAGCAACGCTAGTTGATAGATTAAACTTTTGCCGTATCCTATCGGCAAAACTCTGAACACATCTTCCTTTTTTAAGAATAACTTCAGTGCTTAATTCCAAGTCTTCCAGAGTCGCAGCTAAAGCCGATTCGACCGCTGTTCGCCAGCAGCAGCAGCAATCTTCTTTGTTTTCAAGTAGCAGGTCCACTGACTCTACACACAATGTGATTGGCCTGACCAGAATTTGGTTTTTCCAGATCACAAGCCAACGGAGAGTCGCTAGACTGACCATGGCTGCAAATGACATGTGCTGCCGCTAGGGTGCGACAGGAACCTCTGGTAATGTGAATGACGGCTGCTTGCAACGCAAACTATTCGGGAGGGTTGAAGTTGAATGGTACAAAGCCGCTGACTTTGAATCTGGAGACCTGCTCACATCTCATTTCCTACCAGCAGTCAATGCTGGGATCCATCTTTCTGGCTTCCCAGATGTACAGCGCTGGGATACATCTTGACATGGATGTCCCATGTCATGGATGTTAGAAAGACGTTATCTGAGCAAACCTCTGCTGGAGGAGACATTGCTAGCAGAACACACCTCAATCTCTGACTCAACTGTCAGTTGGTGCATTGTGGGTAATGTAGGCGCCAGGTTTGGACAATGAAGAATAGTGTGTGAAAGAAAAAAAGATATCTCTGTCCATCGTGTTATAGGAGTACATTGCTAAATAAGTAGAGTACTCTTTTCACCATTCAAAGTCAATTCAAAATTACCCAGGAATCCTGGTCTTTAAGTCCTAAAAGGTTCTTCAATTTCATGACATCTTGGCACTTTTTGGGGGGTAACTTGGAGGACTTGTTGCTCTCTCTCAACCCTGTAATGGATAAACACTTTGGGAGTCACATTTCTATCTTCATTTTCTTTCCTTATGTGATTTTAGTAAATGTATTTATTTATAAATCTTCAACATCTTTATTTTATTGTTTATTGGATCTAAACTTAAGGAATATTTTCACTTTCCTTTAGTCTCCAAACTTCCCTTTTCTCTGGACAAAAGCATGTTTACCACATTTGGCATTTTGTATTCATGTCTTTTATGACATCATACATTTTTCATTTTTCTTTACTGGTATTTATATTATGCTTCATATTGTAACATTTCAACACTTGGTGTGAATATGGAAATCAATCGCCCCTTGCTTCCCTCACTTCTTTGTCAGACATCCCACAGACTGACTAAGCTGCTGTTGGTCATTATGCACGTTGAAAGACTGGACGGCTTCACAGCTCAGTCCACCCGACTGCCTGTCAATCACTCTTAAGTCTAACATCCAGTGAAAGAGGGTGATGTGAGCATCAGGCTGCACAGGCCGGATGAGATTGACAGACGGAAAGAGGAAGACAAGATTATAGCAGGAATCTCTTTGTAGTTGTCCATCCTCCTTCATAGAAAGCTCAAACATTTGAAGAGCAAATCCTCCAGTAAGGAGGCCTCTCAATTGTTTTGTTGTTGTCTTTTCCTGCCCATTTGGGTGGTCAAAATCGATACCGTAGTACAAGTTGAGGTCGGCAACAGAGACGGGCCCCCTCTGGAGGATGTAACTGATGACCCAGCTGTAGGTCCGGCCTATGGAGAGCCGAGCAGGAGGCCGGCGACAGTACAGCTGAGCTGGAGTCCACTGGCACCAGGGACCCAGGAACCTGTAAATGATGCCACTGTTAAAGTAACGAGTTACACCTGTACTTTTACTGCCACCGCATGTCAAAATGTCTGCTTTGACACTGCAGGGTTTAACTGCGTACAGGACGTATCATCAACTACACAGTGAATATTTCTCCTGTCATTCAGTGAGTCTTCAACTCTGTTGTCAGTCTCTGTGTTAATGTTCAGTTTGTGTTAAATTAATGCCAAAACACCACCCAGACAAATTATTCCATTCATCCTTGAACCATTTAGTCTTAGTTGCACTGATTTCTCATCACAACATAGCTGACATATAAAGGTACAACATGTATGCAACAGGTTGGTTTCCTCCAGGATTCCTCCAGCAGCCTTGAGTTTTGACATTTAAAAAAAAAGGAAAAGGGGTATAGCAAACTGCTATTGTGTAAGTATCCTTCGCATGAAAAGGCCAAACTTTAACTTATTGCCTTTATTATGAATCAGTGGTGAGAGACCGCAGGCCCAGTCTGACATTTTGATGGAGACGTCCTGCCCCTGATAACATGCAAATTCAAATGATGCTGCTGAGGCTACAGCACAGCTCATATATGTCTTTCTCTCTCTGTGTTCCTCCTCTCCACAGCTCTCTCTTCAGGGCAATGGTGCGTGATGCTATCTATTACATTGCTCTGTGTATTTGCATTCCTGGTCGGTAGCCAGTGTTTTTAATAATGTCACAACAGATGATGTTCTGCTGCTGGGGTGTGTGTGTGTGTGTGTGTGGGGGAATAAGCGCTGCTGTCATCAAAAGGGGACGGCAGAGGAGGAGTGTACTGAATTTAAATGATGTCTTTATTCATGTGTGACAGGAGTGTGTGTGTGTGGGGGGGTGATGTACAGTATGAGTGTTTGGAAGTATCAATCTGATGGCTTGAATAAGTCTGACTTTAAATTTAGCTTTGAAAAAGTTCAACAATTGTGTTTCCTTTACTCTGTGCCTTCATTGATCATCATTCAAAAATGTATTGCTGAATAAAGATAACGCTTGGTTCCTTGCTAGAGGCTCTGGAAGTATTTCCGATTGGACTGTTTTTAGACAACTCAGAAACAGATGCACATCTGTGGTGAGGAAAGCCAAATCTGAGTACTTTCTGGACTTAATCTCTAGCTCATGTTCAAACCCTACAAAATATTTGGAAGGCTGTAAAATCATAAAAATGATAACTTCTCAACTCAGATCAAGGTCAACGACTGTTTGTTGTCTGACCATAAAGATATTAGTTTAGCGCTCAAAAAACATTTTGTAGTTGCTGGTCACCTTTTTGAGAATGGGGGATTAGATTTCCGATTAAAGATGGATGGCAATGTATTATCTGTTCTTCACAGGCTTGCATTTACCCTTGATCATGTCTCCTCAAGTGTAGTTAAAGATGCTCTCCTTACTATCGATTCCAGGAAGTGTACTGAAGAGGACAATTTGGATCCCTTATTTTCTTAGGCTCTCAGCCCATATCTCAGAGCAAATAACTCATATTTTCAATCTTTCAATATCCTCAGGTATAGTTCCTAGATTCTGGAAAATGGTTGTACCCCTACATAAGGGGGTGACAAGAACAATCTCCATAACTATAGACCAATATCCAAACTGCCATGTCTGTCAAAGGTCCTGGAACCTCTGATAAATGATTAGTTGAAGGTGTTTCTGTCTAGAGCTTCCATTTTGAGCCCTTTTCCGACCGGCTTTAGAGCAGGGCACAGTACTACTACGGCTGTTAATTTGGTCGTGAATGACATTGTATCAGCTTTAGATAATAAAAAGTCCTGTGCAGCACATTTTGTTGATTTTACAAAGCATTTGACACCATAGATAATTTCCTTCTCTTGCAGAGACTACATAAGATTGGATTTTATATATAACGCATATAACCCTATCAGAGAGACAACAATCTGTTAAACTAAGAAGCTACAATTTAAGTTTTTTTCAGTAACAAATGGTGTTCCGCTGGGCTCAATTTCAGGTCCATTCCTTTTCACTATCTACATCAATAATATTGTTTCATCTTTGGTAAACTGTCATGCATATCTGTATGCGGATGACACAGTGCTATATTATGTTGCTGAGTCTGTTCATCTACCAATTGAACATTTACAGCGTTCCTCTAACATTCTCCAAAAGGCTCTTAAAGACCTAGGACTTGTACTAAACGCTGATAAAACAACTATTTTCAAGAGCACAATTTCTCATCAACTTTTGGGAATATGTTGCTTTCATTGAACTTAAAAACAGTGAACAGTTAAACAACTCAACAGTGAAAACAAGTATCCCTTAATACTTTTTCCTGTTGAACTTTTTGAATTCTCCTTCAGAACACAAGACAAAATAACAGTTTACTTGCAAAATGGAACGTGCAAAATATTCGTTTTTCTTGATAGGTGACGAAATGGCGATCAAAATTTGATTTATTGTACAGCCCTATCATCAATATTTCTATGTCTAATGTGAAAGTGTAGGCATCCGTTTGCCACCTTAAATGTCAAAATTGTGTTAAAGCTTGTTCTACTGCCCTCAAGTGGCCAAGAACAATCAATTAATGTACTAAGTGTTTATTACAACCTCGGCTGACTTTGGTGAGAACGGTGTAATCGTACCCAATAGAACCGATGTCTGTAACAACAAAAAACTGGTTGCACTGTTCTATTGAGGACTAAAAGCAAAACCACAATAGTCATTGAGGTAGATTAGCATAACAATACAAAGCAACAGACCAGGCTTTGGCTGCTATTCATTGCAAAACCATGACCTCCTATAATTACAACAGGCAGGAAGCTCACAAAGAGGTTTTCTGGGTGTGTGTATGAGTGTGTGTCTGTGTGGATGCCCTTCACATAAGGGCATAAATGAAACGTGAAATAACAAAGTCTTATCATTGTCTAAAAATGTGATGAGTTTGTTTGATGGCTACAGCCTGACTAAATATCACAGGGAGGGAGGAGGCCTGGCTGGTGGAGGGGAGTTTGACTGCACAATGACATTAATAACAAGTATGAATGCATTAATAATTATAAATACTTGTATGTCTATAAATGTATATTTGGAGACCCATGGATGGGGGGAATTTGTCATTCTGGGAATAGTCGTAGTTGATCAGTCAATCCTCTATATTGCACATTTTTATTGGAAATTTAAAGACTTATCCCCAATAAGATGAGAAGATGGATATCCAATTTCGATGTGTTGGAAGATGTATTTGTTACTTTTGACAGAGTTAAGCTACATGTTTTCTTCTGTGCCAAGTTCTTTTGCAAAGTAGTAGTGAACCAAAATAGTCGACCCTGCCAATCTCACAGTCAAATACTCAGTGTGGAACATGTGTATGAATGATTTGGGGATGTTGAATGTTTGACTTTAACTAGAATTTGTGGGTGATGTCACTGTGTCCATATTTCTGTACACTCTATGTTGAAAGTCTGTCTTTCAAAGCCATGTGAGCTGGCCTCAGACTGATGTGGTTTGTACATTGGCTGGGGCTGGATTAGAGGTGAGAGGTGATGCAGTACAACTCCTTCGATCAGTGTAATTGCTTAGGAAGCTATCTTCAGCCCAGGGGGGAAAACACATTAGGTTTCTGTCTTTGTTGGTAGACTAAAGCCACTGTAGCCCCTCTATAGGGGTGAAGAGCTCTTTGAAGCCTCCTGCCTGGTAGAATTACATTGTCACATCCTTGGGACAAGACTTTGATCACAGGTCTTTAGAATGTCTAGGTGTGTGTGTTGTACAGTACAAGTTTGTGTTACATCACATATTATGTGTGTGTGTGTGTGTGTGTGTGTGTGTGTGTGTGTGTGTGTGTGTGTGTGTGTGTGTACCAAGGTTATAATCGTTAACGAAAACATATGAAATAACGAAAACTAGGAGGGTAAAAACATAGTTGTTAACTGAAATAAAAATAAAAAACAGGCATTACAAAAAACGATAACTAACTAAAACTGCAATGTCTGTTTGCAAAACTAACTAAAATAAAATAAAATGATTGAGTAAGTGTCCTTAGTGTTCATCTTTGTCAATGTCTTTCATAGAGCAAATAATGTTATATCTTTCAGGGTTGACATTTCTGACCATAGACTTGTTGTATACAGTCTATGCCGTAGACATATATAGTTTCCGACTGGGAACTGAGAAATTCCGACATTCCATGTCAAATTGAACACAACATAGTCCATGCCCCTCGCCTGGCATCATGGAGGTACCGAAAGTCGGAAGAAAGCGGCAGAGTCTTATTTGATTATGATTGTGTCAGATAAAAAAGTGCCTTGCAATGGAAGGTGGTAAAATAGGTTTATTTAATTTATTAAAGGGAAAAATCCCACGAATTTGAAAGTACATCTGAAAAGGGCGCACAAGGAGGCTAACCTAGTTTACCTTAACAAGGTAAAGGAGAACGCAAAGCCCCCTTTCCCCAAAACAGAAGCTAACCCTGGTACAGGACGTGGATGTATGGGTACAGGACCAGGCAGCATGACAGAGACAACAGCAGGACAGAGAACACTACAGGCGGGCTTTCACCGGCGACCCGATAGCTGCAGGAACACCACAAGCGGGAGGAAGCGTGGGTTAATATGTGTATTGATACTGGGATGTCTACACAACTGTGGGAGTCGATTGACTTCAACACGTTCGCCACTTTACTTGAACCAAAGTTCAAAACACCTGTTCATGTCTGTCTTCTTTAGTCTGTTGGCTATTTATATTTTACGTCACTTACACATTTTGCACTTACTGCGGCGTCTTGTGTAGACTGTTTACATATTTGTGCTTATCATCATATGTACATTTTATGTACTGGTGTTATTGTTGAAAACTAAGCATTTTCAAACTAAACTAGCAAACCCATGCATGTGTTGTGTCCCATCCCTCTGTGCATGGAAATATGTTGTTTTCCTTCACTTTTTAGTTATATATAATCCTTTATTTATCAGTAATATGATTTGAGGGATTATAAGTATAATGACATAACTTAATAGATAATTGAGTTGAATAATGTAACTGTATCGGCCAAAGTTAACTTCTCAGTTCCAATATATTGCATTGGTTTATATTTTTGTTCATAAGTAACAAAACATGTCAGTACACAAATGTCAAAGATATGTTTGAGGTCAAGAGAGTGATGCCATTCCATTAGTCCACCAGAGAGCACATGCTAAAATGTCCCACTCTATACATATTTTGGTCACAATAAAAAGAGTAACCTAATTTAAAATGTTTGTTCATGTTATATATATATATATATATATATATATATATATATAATATATATATATATATATATATATATATATATGAGGGAATCTATACTCAAAAAACGCAGTATTAATTGTTTCTGTAAATGTCCAATGTTGCGACACGTCAAATTCAAGTGTGTGCGAGTTATGACATCTGCACGTGTGGAGGAAAGGAGGACACAGTTTTGTCGTTAGAGAGAGTTAGAGATTTCTTTTAACTAGGACTGTACCAGAATTGTCCAAATCGACTACAGTTGCCAGGTTTTACCAAAAATGCTTACCAACAGGGGCTCGGTTGGCTCAGTTGGTAGAGGGGGGGCCCATGTACAGAGGCTCTCTCCTCGCTTCAGCAGCCCTGGGTTCGACTCCGACCTGCGGCTCTTTGCTGCATGTCATTCCCCACCTCTTTCCCCTTTCATGTCTTCAGCTGTCTTGTCAAATAAAGGCCTATAAATGCCCAAAAAAATGTTTACCGAAACTTTTCTGAAGGCATCTCATATCATGATGCACTTTTCAACATTTCATCTTTTCTGTATGTTAGAAACCTCTGCAATATCTCACCTGAAGGAATTGTATGCGATGTACATTCCATCTACAATACTGAAGAGACTTATTTATAGTCTGTCATAGTTATAGTATATCATTATCACACATATTGTATACAATATCCCGTATGTTCAGGGCAGGAAATATGAGAAGAGAGAGAGTCAGTGGGTATATGGGCCTCAGTCTTTTTTTTAATAACCCATCAAACAAGTGCAGCCTTATGAAATAAATGTCTGCATCTAAAGCTCCACTCCTCGACTTCATCTACAGAGAAATATTAAAGTGTGATACATACTTCACTGTCTGTCAAGTCATCACTTTGATATATTCAATATCGGCACACTGCTTGCTAGTTAAATTCCTATTTTAACGCTCCAGTCACCACCTTCACCGTCATCATCCCACCAATGTCTCTCCTCAGAAATTATCCCTGTTGGCCAAGGACATGTGGCTGAGCCAGTTAGGCTAAATCCAAATCAATTCCTCTCCGATGGCAGTAGAAAAGTACCAAATTGAGTTAATGCTCGGCTAATACGATCAGCCTGTGGGTGGGGAGAGGATGACTGTGCCATCATGTCTTCCCTGATTTCATTTCGCCAAGCAGGCGGACGGGCAGGCCTGCTCAGTGGGCTTGGTGCTGGAGGGATGCCCACTGCCACCAGGCATGGCTGGATGAGCTCAGCGCCAAATACCATGGCTGTCAAAGGTTTCACAGGAGAAAACACTGGGCCAAAACCCTGGGCTGGAGGGATAGAAAAAAAGAGATGAAGTGAGGCAGAGAAAGTTTGAAGATAAGAAAACAAAAAGGCAGAATAACAGCTAAAGGAAAATTCCGGATAATGAAGCAGTACATCTTTGAGCTAAGAACCACAACTCTTCACTTAGAGTTTAGTTATCTGGTATTAGAGAGTACCAGAGCAATTATCCTCTGGTAATAATTCACTGTTGGCATTAAAGTCAAAAACCTCACAATGTTCAAAGAGTATCTATAAGAGGGCTTTCATGATGGCATGAGGCACCTATTATTGGATGATAGGATTGTTTTAGCAAGCTGATCACTTAGTTTAACATCAACTTGCGTCTTATTTTTGTAGGTTTGGCCACTGCGAATCGGGCAGCAAGACTCTCTGCTTCTGAAACGCTCCCGGTGTGAT
This sequence comes from Perca flavescens, assembly GCF_004354835.1. Lineage (NCBI taxonomy): Eukaryota > Metazoa > Chordata > Actinopteri > Perciformes > Percidae > Perca > Perca flavescens. Next base: position 4,901,576 of record NC_041352.1, read on the forward strand.
ATGGCGCGTGACGGAGGACGGAACAAAACCGGAACCCAGCCGGAACGCAGCACAGACGACCGTGGAAAATCAGGGTTAGTGGCGTGGCTCTACAGATGGCACTGTCAGTCAGTCTGAGTTGTAATCACGTTGATACTTTTATTTTTCATCTAGCACTGTAAATGTTGATGTGTCAAATACTGTGCTCATGGCCACAGTTCATTTAGTGCTTTGTAAATTTTCTGATCGCAGTTCAGTGAAAACCACATATCTTGTTTGTTTTGATGATTCTAAAGTAAGAATTTAGAAATTATCCTACATTTTTGGAAAATTAAAATACACAAAAAAAAAACAACTATTGAATAATCTAGGAATGGTTCCAAAAATATCACGTTTTGGTTGATCCCTTTGTACAGTGTCACTGACTTTAAAAGTCATTTCCAACTATCAAAAGGAAGCTAATGGCTAGCCGGCTCACTTATTGAACAAGTTCAAGAGTAAAATATGCTTCATGTGATACTCGACGGCCAGCTAACATGGGAGAAACAGTGGTGAAATTGTTCAGAAAATAGGTAAGGGGAAATCACATAGAGATGTTCCCCTTTTCTTACCCCTGTAGGTGACAGAGGCACTAGTTTTATTTCACCTTGATTACTTCTCACCAGTCTGGTCGGGTGCAGCAAAAAAGATGTCTAAGATCAGAATAGCGCCAAATAAGGTGACAAAACAGCACAGGCCTATCCATCAGATTGACAGTGTGCATGGCTCAGAGTAGACAAGAGATTGACATGCAACCTTATGATTTGTTTAGGAATATCTGTTTTAGTAAACAGCCAATTTGTCTTTACAAAGTGTAGCACACAGCAGGCTGCTAAGGGTTATCTAGTCAAGCAAAAAGCCCGGACTGATGCAGTGTGCAGGTCTGTGATGTTTAGAGCCATCACAATGTGGAATAGCCTGCCAACTATCACAGTGGAGAGACCTAGGAAGTCCAGTTTTAAAAGACTTAGAAAACACTTCAACAACTTAACATTATTTCATCTAAGTGTATAACTATGATGGACTGTAATTACTGGGATGTGATGTAATTTTTCTTGACACTAATTTACGAAACATGTACAGTACATGTACTTGCACTATATGTCTTGTTTTAAATGTATGTCAAGATAGCATGTTTTGGTATTGTGAATATATATATATATATATATATATATATATATATATATATATATATATATATATATATATATATATATATATATGTATATATATGTATATATATATATATATATATATATATATATATATTTGTATGTATGTATATATATATATATATATATATATATATGTGTGTATATATGTGTATATATATATATATATATATATATATATGTATGTCATGATTGCTGTATGTGGACCCCAGGAAGAGTAACTGCTACCTTGTTGCTGCTAATAGGGATCCGAATAAAGGACTTGTGGAGGTAGGTATCTCTAAAGCATTACAAGCATTATCACTGATATTTGCATGCCAATTTGATCATCATCTCTTCTTTGCTAGCCAGGATCACAATGGGACCATCAACAGACAGAATGTTACCAGCATCCAAAGGTGTTCTGGCCTGTCTGGGACTCCATCCAACTGGTAGTCATATAGGGGTGTGGCAGACAGATTCAACATCTCAAAATCTACCACGTCAACACATCTCCATCACTTTTGTTCCCTGGTCAATACACATGAATCCCATCACATTCCGTGGCCAACAGGTAAAGCATTTCACACATCTCAGTTACGTTTTCAAAGGATTTCCATGCAAAGTCTGTGCTGTCGATGACATTACCATCGTCAAACCACATTGCAACAATCCCGTAGCCTATTACAACAGGAAACAATTCTATTCCATTGTCTTTACCGGATTCTGTGACAGCGAACAAGCTTCCGTCATGTGTTAGTGAATGAATGAATGAATGTAGGGCATGGTATGATCCAAGACATTTCGCACAACAGATGTTGCTACTGGAAGAAGATCCCCATGCCCTGCTCCCAGATGGAATGCATATTACTGCTGATTCAGTGTATTCTCTGTCGCTACACCTGATGAAGCCCTACAGGGGTAATGGGCACTTAACCTCCAGGCAGAGGTGCTTTAATAGAAAGCTTAATGCATCTTGTGTGGCCATTGAGCATGCTTTTGGTATCCTGAAGTCCATGTTCAGGAGGCTCAAGTGTCTGCACATGAAATAAGTGTCAAATAGTAGTGCAGCAGTCACAGACTGTTGCATTCTACACATTTGTTTTGGATTCAGGTGACCAACTTGATGAAGATGAGCAGGGTTTTCCTCATCGACTCAGAGAGGACATCCGCAGCACGACAACCAAAAAGCATCTTGTTACAGAGAGGATAAGATTTAGTTTTCACTCAAGCCGTTTTTTTTTTCTCTTTCCTTTACATTTTTTTTAGCTGGTGTGCAGTATGTAACAGTGTGATGTGAGGGTAGGGTCAGGTCAAATGCCAAGTTTAAAATATTTTGTAATATTTGATAAGGCTCTAAAGAGGCTTGCAGCGTAACAGCAGTTTTTACGGTACACCATGAGATAGATATATATATATATATATATTTGTTTTCAAAAGGGTGACTTTTACACATACTTCCAAACTTAACTTAATAACATTTTTAGTTTTAATTATAATTAGATGTTTGTTCAACCAAATAAACCCTACAGCTTTCATTTCTCACTGATCAATACCGTATACATGAACTTTTCTGAGACAGTTATCGTACTTTGAAAATCTCATACCGTTGCAACCCTAACTCTTCAGACTGAAATGCCTCTACATCATCAAGACTCTGCCTCCAGTTGAAGCTTATGGTAACTGGATGATAACAACCCGGTCAAACTCAGCGGGGGATCGTGAGAGTATCTCTCCACCCCAGAGCCACCAAATATTTCATATTAATTTACTGTAAAAGGACACAGTGGAATTTCATTCAAAATCAGACAGGTACAAATAGCTATTTTCACACTTGTTTGCTGGGATAATTCCCCCCTTCACCAGTTTTACAACTATGAGGCACTGATGAAGTCCCATTGTTAAATTATGGGCGGCAAAATACTGAACAGGATTCATGGAAGATTGATAACTCTTCAAAAAATGCACTCTAATATTGAAGATGTATACACAGAGCAAGTACTTACCGAGTAATATTCCAAGGTGATTTTGCCATCTGTTGCCTGACATTTGTCTTTTGCCCTGCTCTTTTGTTTATATGTTAATAGCATGTTACCCAGTTTCTTATTTTTCCATTTGTGAATTCAATTAAATTCAATGTATTTATAGTATCAATTCATAACATGAGTTATCTCAAGACACTTTACAGATAGAGTAGGTCTAGACCCTATAGACACTATAATTTACAAAGATCCAACAATTCCAGTAATTCCTCCAAGAGCAAGCATTCAGTGCGACAGTGGCGAGGAAAAACTCCCTCTCAGGGAGAAACCTCGGACAGACCCAGGCTCTTGGTAGGCAATGTCTGACGGGGCCGGTTGGGGGTGTGATGAACAGTATCAATAATAGTCACAATAAAGATAATGGATCAGTGACTAGAAATAGTAGTTGTAGTAGTTTATGGCATAGCAGGGCACTGCAGGGTGTCACAGGACATAACAGGGCGTCACAGGACATAGAAGAGCACTGCATTGCATAGCAGGGCATAGTAGGATGCAGCAGGACGTAGCAGGGCACTGCAGAGTGTAGCAGGTGTAACAGGGCATTGCAGAGCGTGCAGCAGGACCACGGCGACAGGCTGCATGATTTAGGGGCCACCCTAATCCAAGAAAACATATGGACTCCGGGGAATAAGCTCCCCAGAGCTAGGTTAGTAATAAGCATTTCTGGAACATGGAAGCAAACAGATGGAAAGAGAGAGGAGAGAGAAGCTCAGTGTGTCAAAAGAAGTCCCCCGGCAGTCTAAAACTATAACAGCATAATTAAGAGAGACAGGGTAAGGAGAGGAGACTGGTCGGCCTAGAACGCTCCCCTGCCGGATTGGGCCGTACTGGCCTGCCTCCCTCTAATTTGATTATATCATTGATTATATGGAAGATGAGTCTAACTACTATGAAGAGAAGCAGAGAAGAGAAGGGGTGCCATGTCTTTAGCTATACACCCTCCCCCGCCGGTCTAGGCGGACGCTGCAACTCCTCACTCCCTAACTATAAGCTTTATCAAAGAGGATAGTTTTAAGTTTACTCTTAAATGTGGTGACAGTGTCTGTCCCCCGGACCCAGACTGGGAGCTGGTTCCACAGGAGAGGAGCCTGATAGCTGAAGGCTCTAGCTCCCATTCTACTTTTAGAGACTCTAGGAACCACAAGTAACTCTGCATTCTGGGAGCGCAGTGCTCTAGTGGGGCAATAAGGTACTAGGAGCTCTTAAAGATATAATGGTGCTTGACCATTTAGAACTTTGTAGGTCAGAAGAAGGATTTTAAATTCAATCCTGGATTTCACAGGAAGCCAATGCAGAGCAGGTGATACAGGAGAAATACTGTATGATCTCTTTTCTTTGTTCTTGTCAGAACACGCACTGCAGTATTCTGGATCTTTAGGGTTTTATTCGAACATCCTGATAGTAAGGAATTACAATAGTCCAGCCTGGAATTAACAAATGTGTATTGGTGAAGGCATGTTCCATCTTTTTGTAAAAGGCTTTTTTTGTTCTGGTTGTATTTGTGTTGGTAAGTCCTGGTCAGCTCCAGTAGCAGCAATGTTGTGCTTTGGTTGAATTCTGTGAAAAAACATTGCAGTATTGTTAAAATAATTACTACAGAGAAAAAAAAGGATTATCCACATGCATTTAAATATTTATGTTTGGCATAATAAAAAGAGAATGTATCAGTATCTAGTATCCAGACCAATCCAAATGTATTCATAAAAACAACAGTTGACCAAAGTGCTGTACAATCAGAAAAAAAGAAGCATAGAATGAATACAAAAATAACAAAAAGACAACAGTTTAACAGCAAAATGACAATAATATAGAAGGCAACTATTCTAATGTGTTCAAAGCCTGGGTTACTTATTCCAGAGTTTTAGACGCTACTACTGCAAAGGTATTTCACTGGAAAACCTGTTATCTGGAAAAACAGATCTCATTTAATAATGTCCATCTACATTTATAATGGTATTAAGTTATTTGACTTTTCTTTTTTACTCAACAGTTGACAGTCTTTCAGTAGTTTCTCACTCTTAACATGACAGTATCTTGGTCATCTCGCAGAGTAACTAGAATTGTATCTATATGCTTCACTGCAATTGACCAATAAACCAATACATTTATTGATAATGGATGAATTAACGTTTCGGAAAAAACATCGTAAAGATGTCGTATATGACACAGGTTGATGTTGTATACAACATTGTTGGCCCCCAAGGGTTTTAAACAAAGCCCCAGTAGGGTTATGATGGGAATTTGTTTTGCAGACTACTTCTGAGTTCACTCACATTAACCTTTAACATATTCCCTGATCCATAGGAACAGTTAGTGTGTAAGTCCATGTTATAAAACACTGCCAGTTCAGGGTGACGCGCTGCAGATACTACAGAAAGGAGATATGATTTACATGATGCATTTATTGCTCATTCCTCCTTTCACAGTGTCAGAGCCATCACAGCCATAATCAACCAACGCACAGCCACGGCTACAGCCACAGTAACGGCCAAAGCTCTGTCATCCCATTGCTATAGTCAAAATCACAGCTACAGTCTCAACCAGCCACAGCAGCAGTCGGTGAGAAAGCTAGGTTAACTAATTACGCTAGTTATTTATCTAGCAGGAATAATGGAGACTTGCGCCTGTGCATCAATGGATTATTACTCATTAATGATGCATTAATGTGTTTGGAGCATTTCACTGCTTAGGTGGAACCAATTTTACCTTTTTTATACTGCTCAGTAGATTAATATATAACATCATAGCTAAGAAACAAATATGTTTTGTTTGTAAAATATTAATCTGGAAAGTAACTATTAACTATTAACTAAAATAAATGTTGTGGAAAGTACAGTACTTTAGTAAATGTTCTTAGTTGCATTCAGTGTTCGAACTATACCGTGGCCTTCGGGGGAGCCCACTTTTTTTTCCACGTGGGGGGGGTCGTGGGCTTGTGACTTACAATGACTTACAAAGATACATAACAGTTACAAGTGTATGCACTACAGGATTTACCCTATTATATTATATCGACAGGAATAGATAGGTCAAACTGCAAACAGCCACAAATAGTCTATAAACAAAGCATCGGGCTGTCTTAAGAGATTTCACATGAACAACGGTTAAAGTTACTCAGGCTACCGAAGAATACCATAACTCCTCCGTTCAATTAGACCTTAGCGACGCACCCCAAGCTTCCATTCCTTAACAAACAGCCATTTATATTGGCTCTTCCAGTCTCTCCACTGCTGGCTATTCCAATTTAACGGGAGAGAGGAGCAAGAGGGGTAAGGATCCTCTTCAGCCAGAGAGGACATTATTTCATCAGCTTCTCCTTGCGTTGTCACCCCGGGGGGAGGTGTGCTAACTAACAGGGCTTGCAACAGGTGAATTAGTTGTGCTATTAACGTCATAGCTACACAATTTCTTAGTAAAAACAAAATGAATTAAAGTGCCTTGTTTTCTTTTTGCCATGGCTATACGATGCTTACTGCAGAATGGATTTCAAGGACTTTGCGCGCCGATTAATGGCCTCCAACGTTTATATTTTTTCTACGAATCTTTGAGTTAACATGCACTAAACATGAGTTGAATTTGCACCGCCGTGCCACCACGCCTTGATGCTCATAACAAGAATAGCATGTATAGTAATAGTATATAGTATGTATAGTAAAGTGAATTAGGTTCAAATCATATAATCAATAAATGATATTTTTGCAGTTTTACACATAATAATCCACGATGATCACATTACACAAAGCTGAAATTGCACGTCAAAATGACACATTGTCAATATTTTTAGAGACCCCCCAAAATTTCACGAATCACGTTTTCAGGGGAGCCCATGTCTTATTAAGGGGAGCCGAGCTGCCCCGTAGTTCGCACCCTGGTTGTATTGCATCACTGGTTCCATCCATCCATCTATTTTCATCATTTAAGCAAAGTTTTCCAGACGTCCCTGTCTCCAGCAATGGTTTTCAATGCTCTTCCTACGGAACCCTGAGGCGTTCCAAGAGCAGATGAGATAAATAATCTAGCCAGCTGCATCCTGATCAGATGCCTTAGCCACCTCAACTGGCCACTCTTACCCTACGGAGGAAACTCATTTCTGACGCTTGTATCTGCGATCTCATTCTTTTTGACACTACCCAAAGCTCATCACCATAGATGAGGGTTGGAACTTAGATTTACTGGTAAATAAAGGGCTTTGCCTTCCAGCTCACCTCTTTCTTCACCACACCGGTCTGGTACAATGCTTCCATTGCTGGTGATGCTGCACCAAATAACCTGTCCAACCCACGCTCCATTGTACCCTCATTGGTGAACAAGACCCCAAGATACTTGAACTGCTTTGCTTGGGGCAGTAACTCACTCTCAACGTAGAGGGAGCAACCCACAGTTTTCAAGCAGAGAACCATGGCCTCAGACTTGGAGGTACTGACTCTCATCCTGACTGCTTCACACTTGGCTGCAAACCGCCGAAGTCTAATAAAGCCAACAGAACCACATCATCTGCAAAGAGCAGAGATGCAATTCTGAGGTCCCCAATGAGACATTCCCCTCCCCGTGGCTGTGCCTTTAGATTTTATACATAAAAATCACAAATATAATTGGTGACTAGGGACAACCCTGGCCTAGGCCAACACTCACTGAAAATGCTTGACATTGTGCAGAGTATATGGACACTGCTCTTACTTTGGTTAAACAAGGATCGGATTGCTTGTAGCTACGACCCTGGTACCCCATATTCCTGCAGTACCCCCCCAGAGGAGTCAGTGGACAAAAACACATGTAGACTTGATGGGAAAACTCCCATGCCCACCCCCAACAGCCCCCCATGGGTAAAGAACTGTTATCATTGTAAGCATGTGAGCATGTTAGCATTCAGCATTTAGCTCACAGCAAAAAGCATTGCTGTGCATAAATACGGCCTCACAGAGCCGCTAGCAAGTCCCATTTAAACTCTCTTTTCTCATTGACTCTCATTGACTGCTTAAATGAATGCTAATGCTGCTCCATGTCTGCTGGATGTGTATTGTAAGTAGGTTCTTTTTTACTAAAATGTCAGCCATATAAATTGTAAGATGTTAATAAATGGGTATGTCAGGTTGCTTTGGAGTTCTTCTGTCCCCCAGTGGCCAACAATGGACTAATGCAGCTTTAATGTTTAAGAAGTGATTTAAGAAATAGAACGTATAGTTCTATTAGTATAACCAAATGCTGGTACAAGGCACCATAGCACTGCAGGAAAAGCCTTTCAACCACTTAAAGCCCAATGTGGCCCAAAAGCCATCAATTAATACTCGTGGAGCTCAGGCACGGCGCCAGGATTCCAGTTTTGGATGGGCCAGACCAATTGTGGGTGGGCCTTAAATTAAAAACGTTATCAAATCCCTGTTTAACCTAATACAAATGACTAATATGACTAATGGCTAATATACTGTTATATTATATATATTACATGTGCTTACATAATAAAGATTGTAATAGCTTGATGCTATTTATATGTTGTTGCATTGTAAAAAGTTTCGGTGCAAAGGACGGACCTATCCGCGATCGCTCTCCTTGGTTCTGCCCAAAAGAAGAGCGCTTTGGAATCTCCATTACGCACCGTACCTGGCTGAGCTATAGCGCATCTCTCCTAAGGCCTATAGACTGTAAAAGTGGTCAGGAATCTAATATTTCCCCAAAACATAGTTTAGTTCTGCTCGTATATCATTAGGCCGAATATTTCACAATTCTTTTCAATTGTTTTAAGTTTTCAACAATATACAAATCACAAACACTGCCCGACAGTTTCAATCAATACTCGGCCACAGAACTTGTTCATTGACGTCATCTGTCATGTAAAACAAGACTCAAGTTACTTCCTTACTTTAGTGTGATGATTCATGTTATAAACATGTTTAACAAAAATAAATAAATTGCATTAACAAGCCCTAAAGCATCATTGACCATAACAAGAGAAAACCATGAGGCTGTTGTCAGCTTGTTACTGACAACAGTAACAAGCTGTTATAGAAATAGAACTGCGCCTGCAGCTCTGTAGCGGGTTATGAATTGATTATTTTAATCCATATATCTCATATAACGACATAATACAATACAGGCAGAGTAGCCTTCACATACCTTACTGTTATCCTCTGGCGGTCCTACACAATTAAACTCCCTAAAGCAGAAGAAGTGACTTTAGCACTGGTTGAGTTGCGGGCTATATCCATAGGGGCTATATCATCCACTCGTGAGGCAGAGGCAAATTATAATATATTAATTAATTAATGTTTTTTGAGGAAATGTTTGGGGTGGGCCTATTGAAAAGTGGGTGGGCCTAGGCCCGTCAGGCCCACCCATAACGCCGTGCCTGGTGGAGCTTTTGCACGCATTCATGGAGCCATGGAGCCAAGAGGCTCTCTCTCTGTTTCTCTCTCTACAGGAACATTTAGCCTTTTAGCGTGTGGATGCCAGCATAAAGCAGATGTCAGTAAAGTGGTCCCTCGGTAGGCAAAGCTGATGAACACTAATGGAAGTGGTTACCTCACCAGGAAAATGGACCACTCAGTGATGGTGCTGGCATGGTCCATTTGTACAGAGGGAGAGCAGGTGGATTGACTTGAATCTGGGGAGCGTTGAATATTTACTCCCTTGGCCTGACCCTGTAGTGCACATGGCAGACACAGTACCCTCACATTCTGCGTTCTCTATGTTGTCTGTACCAACTAGACATTTTAGACCCAATTTAAGGTAATTCCTGTTTGTTTCATTTTTTTTTTTTTTACACTTTTTATGTTCCCTTAATATCTGTGGACATCTAATTCCATTCAATCTTCTCTAAGTGACCAACTGCGTTTTCCAGTTGCACACTTGAATTGTCAGGTTTAAGTTGATATGTAGCAACAAGGAGGGGTTCAACAATGTTGCACATGCCTATTTGGGCGTCTCTGAAGCTTAGAGTATGTAATCTTAAACCTTAGCCTGGGAGACCTTTCATTGTTCATGCATGTGAAGGTTTGTCTTGGACCTCACCTCAGTAGCTCCGGACAGTGGTTCCTAAAGTGGCAGCTGTAGCACCCTAAGGGTGCCTTTAGGACAGGCCAAGGGTGCTGCAAGACTAATCATATAATTTTTCATTTACTGTGTTTGTCAACCTTTCACTGACATTTACATGAACTACTTTTTGTTACATTTTCAAACAAATCAAAACAGACGAAAAATATAATTAATCTTAAAAACATCATATTAAAAACTCTGTTCAATATGCAGTTATGCTGCAGCTAATGGCACGACAACTCAAGGTTTCCAGTTGTCATAGCAACATGGAGTTTTACAGGAGCTGAGAAGTCATAAAACAGCGGGTCAGAGGAAGCAATGGACGGATGGGCTTATATTATGGCTTTATATTATTTTACTATAAAAGAAAATATTAATATATAAAATCCAACCTTGTTAATTATTTTATTTCAGATGGCCTATTTAACCACTAAAAAAGGGCTTTGTTTTCCTATCATCAACAATAGATTTGTCTTGACATTCAGCATAGACAGTAGTGGGAATTCTGGCTTCGTTCTACCTCCGCCAGCCTTGACTGAGACAGGCAGCGAGGGTCTCATCTCGTAGTTGTGGGAGTAACTAACTCTGATTGTCTGACCATTTCTTTAAGGTATATTTAATAAAGGTTGCATCCAGTCACTGCTGTTCAACTCTCTGCAGGTCTCCAGTACAAGAGGAACAGACTGTCTCTCTACAGACGGGCATGTATCTTTCTTTCCATAAGGTGAGCTTAGCTAACGTCCTTTGGATCCAAAAGCAGTCCTGTGTGATCTTGATGCATTTTTACAAGAGTAGTATTTCCATTTGGCCTGCCCTTTGGTAAGATCAAGTTCTACCAGTACAGACTACCATTGTTCATCATTACAGACCAGTCAGACCCTTATTACCATGTTTTGAAGGATGTTGGTCAGTAGTCTGTGAGTACAGCAGCTTAGTATAGCAGGGTAAACCCCTGTCCATGTACCTTTTATACAATTGCGAGGACACAGCCATACGGAATAAGGTAACATGGTTGCTTTTGTATCAGGACAACCTTGTTTTCATGACCTGGTCCATGGGCATAAGTCCGGAACATGTTTCTCCAGGCTACATGTAGGCAAACATGCACTAGAGTCTCCGGAGGAAGAGTGGGTTGTTAGATCAGCAGACATTCTTTAAGATGTGTGAAGAGAAAGTTGAAGCTGCTCACTCACACATACTCAACATGGTTAGTGTGAATGTAGGCAATGGAAGAGCCACACAAGTGTAGTTATAGAAACATATACGCATATTTGTATTATTCGTTGCGTGTCAGTGGTATTTGTGTGTTTGTGCCTTGTATTTGTGCCTCAGCCTCTTGTTGCATTTATTCTTACTGCTGTGTGCATTTGTCTCTACATTCCCTTCTGCCTTTATGTCTACTACTTTGTTTTTCAACCCCTTAGAGAGAGAGAGAGTGTGTGTGTGTGTGTGTGTGTGTGTGTGTGTGTGTGTGTGTGTGTGTGTGTGTGTGTGTGTGTGTGTGTGTTGCACAGAGGAGAGCAGGCCTGGTGGAGTGGAGCTGGCCAATGTAGTGTGGAAAGAGCTGCAGTCAACACTGTGGAGTCAATGACCCCATGAGCCGGTGGGAAACCCTGCAGGAGAAAACTCCACAAGTAGCTCAGCATCCACTGAGCACAGCTGGAGGCTGCGGCTGCTGCTCCACACTCCCCTCGTCCTGCTCAGCTACCAGCTCTGTTACTGGGAGGGACTGAAGGAAAACACCTCAGAAGAAGGTATTCTACGACTTCATTAACATGATTCACCATCATTCTTATGGTGACAATAGTGTTGCGTTTCATTAGCAGTCTCACTTCCCCTCAGCTCTTGGTATTACATAACAGCATGCGTCACACAGAGGCCACTTGGAGAGCAGAGGGAACATGGGTGAGGGGGGGAGTGTGGGGGGTTTAAAATAGAACACACCTGCCCTTGTACACTCTCAGAAGGCGTCTTCTGCGGATAATTGCAATAACTCGACACTGTGTAATTAGTTGCGCTAGTTTCGGATTTAGATGATTATCATAAGTATTATTTCTATGGGTTTATGATGTCTTGCAAAGCACCATTTTTTTTCATGTGTTGATGTAATGAAGCTTCATGAACATGAGATTGGATTTGTTGTGCCCACTAGGTGGCGCTTGTGAAAAGGCTTCCTTTCTCTCTTTTCACTAGGCCCTGTTCCCAAAACGAATACTGTTTTGTGTCTGCTTAATCCTTATTTTCAACGTAATGTTGTAGGTTATTGTTTTAGTGTATTTGGGGGTAGATCAGCTGCTCACCAGCTTAATCAAGGAGAGTGTATCCAGGTTTTCTGGATTAAGGTCCTGAGGGACTGGGCACCCCTAAGGTGTAGAACAATAGGTAAGACAGTTCTGCAGTGAATGCCATTTTTTTAATATGTGGGGTGCCTATTGTTGTGGGTGCACATATATGTATAAAGAGTAATGTCAGCAGTAAATTATCTATCTAATTGTAATGATATAAGTGTTAATGTAGCTTGCTCAGGTTAGCTCACCCTATAATCACCTGTGCAGGTGGTAGGGTCCAATTAGGGGTGGCTGAGTTGAAAGGGCTTCAGGAGAAAGAGAGAAGGAATGGGCAGCTTGCAGAGAGGTTGCTGTTTTCGTTTGAGGGTATTTTGCCCTAAAGTGAATTTTTTAATTTTGGTTTGAATAGGTTTTGGTGTCATTTTGCTAATAAATACACAAATTGTGCACTTTAAAAGCCTCCTCTCCAGTCTTCAATCCTGACAGCGCTCTTGGTTTAAAGAAAAAGGGTCAAGGAATGGCAGTTCGTTGTGCTTTCAACCTTTTATTGAACGGAGAGCGCCACTGAGTGGAAGATGCTTCATGAAGCTTCATTTGGACATCACTAGATGTGTGTCATGCTGGTTGATCAATCCCTCCCTGTAGGCGTATGGAGTACCACAGGGATTACCCCCCACAGGGATTACCTCCCCTTCATAAACAGAACCACACATTCACCATCTCATGTCAGTGATCTCTCTGTCAGCTGGGGTGGTGACACAGGGAGCGATGATAAAATACTAAAACAGCACAGTCTCTGAGCTGTGAAGAGCAGCAGGAAGGAAGAGGGTTAATATATTAAACACACTATTTACTACATTGAGATTACTAATTATGAATGAAGCTCAGCGCAAATTCTTTCAGGAAGACTTTTAAATAACTTCAATCACCACTATCTCTCCCTTAAACTATTCAGCTGTTAAGAGGCGTTCACTTTTCAGTAAACCAACCACAATTGGCAATGAAATTCATGATCCAATCACAGCATGACTTCCTGCTTTAAATGTCTTCTCTCCTTGCTACCAGTTGTCTTTTCAGGCAAACGTGCAACCCTCCTCCTCCCCTTCCACCTCCGGGCATCGTCAACCATGGCAACCGGACTCCCTTTCTGGCAGACGGCTCCTTCGTTCGGTCTCCGGGTTCCCTCTCCACCATCACCAGTGTCTAGGCTCCATTGGGGGGGCTTCTCTACCCCTTTAAAATATTTTTAACGATGGAGTCTAATCCCCAAAGACTGTGTACATTTCTCATTATGCATATGTACAATAAATCTTTGCATATCTTCAGTGAAGCCTCTCCTGATTAAAATGTGTAAAATATGGCTCTGCCAATAACTTTTTACCTTTTTAAACACTGATCTTCCACTTAAATTAACAATCACAACTTTTTTACATGGACTAGTGCAAACCGTATGAGTGGTATATTAGATATTTCTCTCTGGAGCCTGACACTGTATTTCTGTATATCATCAATTATGATGTGTTTGGGAGCTCAGGCACCCACAAGTAATTGTTAGCACCAGTAGGGAATCACACAGAGGGGTGACTTTACTGGGGGGAAAACAATTATTCAGTGAAGATACTGTGTGTTGTGAATCTGTAACATTCCATTTTGTGAAAACTCTAAATCTGGCCTTTCTCATCTGAATTTGTATCATACATTGTTACACTGTTCTCCTTCCTGAAGATTCAGAGGGGGCAACTGCACACAGAGACCACTGTCTCTGTAAATGTGTTCAGTTCCATTCTGCCACCACAGTAACAGAGAGAGAGAGGCATGACATTTAAATCAGCAGATTAGACTAAAGGTTTCCTGTAGGTGGTTTTTGACCCAAATGGCTCACATCTAATCAAATTTGCCTCATGGTGGATTGCATCACTTTGTCATTTGTTTAAATCTCCTGAATGTACTGATTAGAGTTGGATACTGAAACCTTCCTGAACGACCAGTATCTACCAAACCGAATAGCAACGTGGATTTCAGTGCCTCCCATACCTTTGGCCCTGCTGATGTATTGATGGGGCTGATTTATTTCAGCATCACATAAATGAGTAATGTAACAATCAGATACAGAATGCTTACTTTATGTGGCATTGGCATATAATGTGTAAAATATATTCTCATAAAAAAGGACATCTACATTTTGTATGGCTGCACATTTCACAATCAAAACGGAAAAGATGTAGTTGTGCGTCATTTCGTACACATCCAAAAATTCAGCTTGACATACTGCCTTTGGTATTTTACTAGAATCTCAATTAAGGCTTTACGAGTTTGAACATTATTAAAAGATGTAATGATGGACACAATGCTGTGTTGAATAGGTTAGAAGACATTTCTGAAATGGAGCTTCTAATATTCAGTACATCGCAGCAGTAGTCACTTTCTTTTGTAATTCCAAAATTTCACATAAACATCCCCAGGAATTTGACTCTTGACAAGATGTGAAACCCTTCATCCAAAGCTGTGTGAAGGCAGTGCGCTATACCGAATGTTTAAGAACATTTGCATCGGAGAAATTCCCGTTCCTCAATAACCTGCTCACATCTTTATCGTCCTGTGGTCATGGAAGGAAAATATATTTTCTTCTAACCTCTAACAGCTGTGGGACTTTGCATTGAGTTCCCTCTTTTCTCCCTTACGGTAGATCAATCCATCTGCCCTTCCTCTGTAGAACAAAGATGCCACATCTGAAAGAGAGATAAAACAAACCGAACAAATGCAGTACCTGCTGAGCATGGCGTCACATATATTGGTAAATCTATGATAAAGTCACAAAAGGAATCCCTCTCCCTTGAAGAATCGGAGATACCCTGCCTGTATCTGTCGGGCTGAGCACACAAAGAGAATAAATCGGCCCTGTTCATGTGGGAGTCTAGCTTTGAACATTCACGCTTCCTTCCTGCTAACAATTGCTACTTAGATAGAAGCTGTTTAGGGAGAAAGTGTTGGAGGTAGTTCGACAAAACACAAATGCCTCTGTACTCTAAACACATACATATACAGAGAGTTCTCCATGCAGTAAGTCTGCACAGTTTTTTCACATCAAGTTCAACTTTCGTGAACTCTGACCTGCACATTTGTGCCTTCGGCAAATAGCAAGCGATCTTGACAGTGCTGGCCTTTGAGCGAACAGGAAGCCAGAAAGTCCAAGATGAATACCCTATCGTAGTTTTTTAGCTCTGTTACACCCTTCACTTTTATGTAACCTCCTCTGCCAGAGCAAACATATTCCACAAAAGAGGAATTGTTTTAACAGTTACAGCAGTCAATGTTTAGACAATTAGCAAGGGTTAGGTGTTTTGTAGGGTTAGGGTTAGGGGTTAGAACGCGGAACTCATTATCCCTTTAGAGACTGAGCTAAGCTAAGTTTGCTTACTATATGTTAGCAAGCTTGCTAGCTCAGAGAACATTTTTCCTCCCTCTTCAATAAATTTTTAATGAACGAAATGTCACGGTTGAGTGGAGCAGATTAACCCAAACGCAGGAGACTACAGGCAACAGCCACTGAAAGACCACTCCTTATTACAGGATTAGTGCCGGGAAGGCAATCTGGCCTCACCATAACAAAACCAAGGATCCAAACAAAAAGGGAAGCCATGACTTAAATACACAACAATATACGTACATATGATTTCAGAACTTACCAGGTAGGCTTTTCCTAAAGAAAGTTTCTTTTCTGTCCGCTCTCTGTAAATAATGAGGTATTATTAACGTCAATACGGGTCGTAATCAGCTGCTTGTACTAACAAGAGTTTTTTGGGGAGGGCTGTGACGGCCCTGGGCCTATCGTACATGCGTACTGTGGTTTGTCTTGTCAACTTGCAGGTGTAGCGGAGGCAATAATGAGATGACTGGGACTCGGAGCACCTGGCCGGTCCTCCCAGGCTATTTAACCCCGCCTGCCCCGAGACCAGGCGGCCACATTCCCCCGATCGCCCACCAGCATGATTTCTCCCTGTTTGGTTTTTCCCTTTGTTAACTCTAAAGCTAACGGACAACATGCACATCAGTCTTGAATTTAGAGACTGTTTCAGTAAGAGTCCCATGGGCAGCTGATGGGCTGACAGTGTGTATTTTAGAAAACATACTTTGTAAAATATTGCCAGCTGATGGTTTTCACATAGTGAAACCACACTGGTCCTCATTGATTCAAATCTGAAGTTTCCATTGTCCACCAGAGCTCTGTTCTGAACTAGATCACAAAGAGTGTCAGAGACTCTAAAATGAAATGATTACAATTCAAAGTTGCTCCTGTCCATGTCGATGAACTGAACTTTCCATCAGATGTCCTATCAAAAAAGAGTCAAAAACTGTTTTGTTGTCATACAGTATCTAATGAGAAGAAGAACTCCTGGCGCCTTGATTTAGCAGCAGGTCAGAGTTGACGTGCTTCATGTGGGCTGATTAAGGCAGCTGAGAGAGTTAATTGAGTTTTTCGGCTTGTTGACAGGAGTTGTTTTCAACGCTTCTAAAAAAGTGATGTAAATCCTACAGTAGTTGGCGGAGCTGCAATGATGCCAGTTAATTGTGAAGCTGTCTAATTTGCAGATGCCCCGCTGGTAAAGGCCTCCCAGACTCACCTTCTCTCCTGTCAAACACCCCAACTGGTAATTATGGACTAATTACGCACACACACACACCCACACACGCACGCACGCACACACACACACACACACACACACACACACACACACACACACACACACACACACACACACACACACACACACACACACACACACACACACGTACAACACAAGCACGTGGTGAGCCTCCGAGCAGCACATACACACTTGTCTAGAAAACCTTTTTGTAACTTGGATAAATCGAGGAGAGACTAAGGATGTAGATCAGATTTCTGTACTTTGTAGTAAATTACATTTGTCACATCAATCTTTGGAAACGTAATACTGTAAATGAGCCAATTTGAATGTGTTGATGATGGGTTTTTAGTTTAGAAGGTAATAGTGGACCTTCAGGTTTTATCTCTTTTCTCTGCTCTACTGTTTTAGCTGTAGTAATATTTTTTGTACTTGGTTACACACATTCCTCTACTCTGAGTTGGCTTTTTCAAAACAGACATGTCTCTTAACTGACATGCATCTCAGCACATCTCTTTCACAATCAAAATGTACTTATGTCACTAATAAAACAATGGCAATGGTTACTCCCATCAAACTGATACTTGGACATGGTCGCTTTACCTTCATAGCACTTTTACTTACTGTTTTACATTTCTGTATATATCTACGGTGTATATATATATATATATATATATATATATATATATACCGGTCAAAAGTTTGGGGTCACTTAGAAATTTCCATTCCACTCCATTCCATACACAATACCTGCTGAGATCAGTTGTATTGTTTTTTTTTTTAACCAGGGCAGCAGTTTTCAGATTACATTATTTGCTTACATAATTGCAAAAGGGTTCTCGACTGTTGTAGAAAGAAGCGGCTGAAGAAACACTTGAAATTCATGCTTTTTGGTCTAAACGTCATACTCAAATTAAAAGTGGTACAGCTCCCATATACTTTGAC
Source organism: Perca flavescens (assembly GCF_004354835.1). Classification (NCBI taxonomy): domain Eukaryota; kingdom Metazoa; phylum Chordata; class Actinopteri; order Perciformes; family Percidae; genus Perca; species Perca flavescens. The sequence goes on from NC_041352.1 coordinate 4,919,692, forward strand.
ACTCAGGGGTGTGCCTGATATCATTGGAAAGGTGATTGATGTGGGTTTGTTTGTGTATTTGAGAAGTGTTGTATTTTATAGTTTTTTGGCTTTTTTATTTGCACTTTTCAAATAGACATAAAAAAACGCACAGACATATTTGTAGAAAAGAATTCATATAAAATCCATTTTTGAGTCTTTTAGCTTCTGAATTATTTTCTGTAGTAAACTGAGACGTGGCTAATGCTGTGTTGTCTGTCACCTGTGTTTACAGCAGTGTATTTTAATAATTTTACAGATTTATAACTTGGACAGAAATAAAAAATCTCCATTCTAGCCTCCGTGTAACTCTGTGTCAGTAAGGCCTAGAATCGCCCTGACACTTGTAACAAAAACTTGAGAATGTTTCCTTTCCAATGATATCAGGCACACCCCTAAGTGTCAAAGTATATGGGAGCTGTACCCCTTTTAATTTGGGTATGACGTTTAGACCAAAAAGCATGGAATTTCAAGCATTTCTTCAGCCACTTCTGTCTACAACAGTCGAGAACCATTTTGCAATTATGTAAGCACATAATGTAATCTGAAAACTGCTGCCCTGGTTAAAAAAAACAATGCAACTGATCTTTGCTGGTATTCTGTCTGGAATGGAAATTTCTAAGTGACCCCAAACTTTTGACCGGTAGTGTATATATGAAGCTAAGGAAAGGAAGACTGACTTGTACTTTTACTTGCTTAGGCTTCTCCCTGTAGAGTCTAAGTACCAAAGACTTTCTTTATCACGTATCATCTAAACATTCATCTTTACTTTGTTCACTTGTCTCTCCTGTTTGAAATATATATATATATATATATATATATATATATATATATATATATATATATATATATATATATATATATAGGAAAAACCTTTTAACAGACAGAAACCTCAGGCAGACCCTGACTCATGATAGGCAGCCATCTACCGCTTCTTACCACAAAGAGTGCATTTAACTGTTGCTTAATAGGCAAATATGATTTATTTCTAATATTTAATTCATTTGATAAGACTTCTCTCTCCCTGTTTCCTTTTTTGTCTTTGTAAAAAGTATCATTGTGTTTTGGCAGCCCTCCATGGAATCTGTCTTGTTATCCCACATGCTATCATCATCAGAGCATCTGAGCTTCTCCCTCCACGACCCTACATAATATTTAGTCGGCCTGGCCCCGGTCCAGCTGCTGAATGCAAATAGATGTTGTGCTCTGCTCAGGGGAAATATTGTCCACGTTTTGCTCAACACAAGGAAGTGGCGTGCCAAGCTCCCTTTCAGGGTCAGAGCTTGGTGCCGTGGAGAGAAAAGCATAGTGTCCTTCACTCAGAGCTGGATGGCCTAAACACATCATAATTGATGATATACAGAAATACAGTGTCAGGCTCAAGAGAGAAATATCTAAGATATCACTCGTACGGTTTGCACTAGTCCATGTAAAAAAGTTTTGATTGTTATTTTAAGGGGAAGATCAGTGTTTAAAAAGTTATGGGCTGAGCCATATTTTACACATTTCAATCAGGAGAGACTTTGTTGCAGATATGCAAAGATTTATTGTACATATGCATAATAAGAAATGTACAGTCTTTGGGGATTAGACTCCATCGTTAAAAATACTTTAAAGGGGTAGAGAAGCCAGACATATTCCCCCCGATGGAGGTGGGAGTATGGGGTGACAGGGTCCCTTCTCAGGGCCATCCAATCTCTGTATGACCAAAGCGAGAGCTGCATCCAGGTTCTCGGCAGTAAGTTGGCCTCGTTTCAGGTGAGGGTTGGCCTCCGCCAGGGCTGCACTTTGTCACCAATCCTGTTTGTAATATTTATGGACAGGATATCGAGGCGTAGTCAGGGTGGGGAGGGGTTGCGGTTTGGTGGGCTGGGGATCTCATCGCTGCTCTTTGCAGATGATGTGGTCCTGATGGCATCATCGGCCTGTGACCTTCAGCACTCACTAGATCGGTTCGCAGCCGAGTGTGAAGCGGCTGGGATGAGGATCAGTACCTCTAAATCGGAGGCCAAGGTTCTCAGCAGGAAACCGATGGGGTGCCTACTCCAGGTAGGGAATGAGTCCTTACCCCAAGTGAAGGAGTTCCAATACCTTGGGGTCTTGTTCGCGAGTGAGGAGACAATGGAGTGGGAGATTGGTTGGAGAATCGGCGCAGCGGGGCGGTATTACATTCAATTTATTGCACCGTTGTGACGAAAAGAGAGCTGAGTCAGAACCCACTACCACCCAAGAACCATCTACCCACCCATGTAGAACTTAATAATGTAATGAGGTAAAAAAAGAAAAAAAAAATAATCTGCCTATAATTAAAAATGTTGAGCAAATGATATAAATTACTATTTTGCACAGAATGTACCATGTTTAAGCTGTTATATAATGGGTCAGTTACCTGTACAGACCTATGTGAGAATACAAACAAATGTATGATTTAATACTCAATAGCAACAATAAATTATGAAAGAAATCATACAAATTATGTATTTAATAATTAACAATATTAATAATAAAAAACTACTCATAACAGGTAGTGTTTCTGTTTTGGATACTTACTTGTTTACTGCTGCTTTCTCTACCTGCTAATTATGAGCGCTAACTGCTGTTATATGCTAACTCTTCTATTAAAAAACCTTAAAGGCTGGCTGGAGGCGTGGCGTGTGAAAGACTTGGGAAGTTCTAATGAGAGAAGTTGCATTATGGGAAGCGTAGGATCCAGTGTTTTTCCAGCGTGACTCATACTAGGGTCTAAATGTTAGGAAATATCCTCCTCTGCTGCTTCGATTGGGACTTCTTTTTATAAACCTGTCTTATGTGAGTGTTCCGGCTTTCTAGAAGTGCAATACTAAAATGTTGGAGTTCCCTTTTTAAAATGATTTTTCCATTGTTCTACCACTGATCCCTTCATTGTCTAAATTACATATAAGACATCCCATGTCCCGTGCTCTTGAGGTCCCGTGTCCAGGACATGTTTAGGCTAGCTTAGCAAAAACCGTGGAATCACGTTTTAAAATGCCACCATCTGGATAAGTGGGTTAAATGTTTTTTTTTTCTGTACTGTTGAGGATTAGAAAGATATCTAGTGAAAGAAGTTAGCTTACATATGGAGTAATGCCTCCCTCCGGCTGGGCGTGAAGAGAAAGATGAAGGAGAAGATGAAGAAGAATGAATATGCCACCAGCCCTGTGGGCTTGAACCCCTACCCGTAAAAGAAATGAAATCATTTGAAGTAAATTGAATGTCTGTGCTACACAGCACACTATATTCGGATATCATTGATACTGAGGAAGTGTTATAAAAACACAGTTCTTAAAATCTGGTTCAGATGGTTTAGTAGGAAGTTTGTTGGTTTTAATGTGATTTATTTCAAGGAAGATACCTTTGACCACAAGCTTACACTGGCATACAAAGGGGTTTTCCAGTGTTGAAGGAATATGTGAGGACTTGCTTATGTACAAATCATAAAATTATGATAAATTAGAAACATGGTCTCACACCAGCAGGTTCTGAGGCATTGAGGGCCTTTCACACCTATCTCATTTGGTCCAGACTTTCGGACTTTCACCTGTATGTGAAACCTGTAGTTTTGTGAGACTACAGTCTGGACCAAACGGCAGTCAGCTGGAAAAAAAACTCCAGAGAGAGGAGACGAGAGGACTGGGAAGCTCATCTACAAACCAATTTGTCTATATCCTTGACGTGCCACTTCCGGGATTGCTCCAGTGGCACTGGAAATTCCTCCTCAGATCTCTGCAGGCTGAATCCAGACAGCTAGCTAGACTATCTGTCCAATCTGAGTTTTCTGTTGCACGACTAAATCAACTTTTGAACGTACACATGTTCCACCGAAACAAGTTCCTTCCTGAGGCTATTTTGCAGAGCCACCGTGGCTCAGTCTGGCGCTTAGCGTTGCCCAAGACAGTTGTGATTGGTTTAAAGAAATGCCAATCCAGGAATGCTGTGTGAACTAGACAGACCTTCCTTTGCAGCGCTGTGGAGGAAGGTCTGGCAATGCAAGACTACAAACCAATCAATTACAACTATCGGGAGACGCAGCTCACATACGTGACGATGACAATGATGTAGTTATGTCATGTAGAGTGCGCTTGCAGGACTGCAGAGTGAACCAAAAATTAACCGGATCAAAGGTATACAATGTAACAGGGGTGACCCCGAATATCCGATGCTTCGATCAAAGGAGCCTGATCTGACAGTCAAACTTTCGCAGAGACGCTATGAAACAAGGATCGTGCCATTTTGGCTTGATGGGGGTGCTCAATGTCTGATTTTACATAGAACTACCTGTCCTGATAAGTTAATATACAGCCTATTATGATACAAATATCAACAGAGTATAATGCTATAAATAAAAATGTGAAAAGACACAAATACATTTGCACTGTAAATTGATGCTAAAAAGGCAGAAATTGTGCACAGGAACTCACCAGAATTAGGAAAATTAATTGTAAAGTGTTATTTATTATTTCATAAATAACCTTATCTGAAAATGGGCTCCCAACCGTGTGAAAATGACTGCAGCTTGGTTATTGTCTCTGTCAAACCCAGCAAAGAAGTTCTTTAGTTCCTCCGCTTGGTTTCCAGTGTTGTTTGCCTGCTGTATGCTGTGTGTTCTTTTTCTTTGTGTATCTGTAATGGACTGGAGGCTGCGCCACATCCTCCGTGGGTTGGAGTTGCTGTTGAAGTCTTCTGTCTGTAATTTGTAGTTGTGTTTTGCAGACCTGAAATCATGGACGTCATGTCCTCCGGGCCAAAGAGGAAAAGGACCATCCAGATTGTTATCAACGCAAAGTTCAAAAAGCCAGCATCTGTGATGGTATGGGGGTGTATTAGGGCCCATGGCATGGGTAACTTGGACATCTGTGAAGCATGTCTTCACAGTAAAAGAGTGCGGGTACTAGACTGGCCTGCCTGCATTCCAGACCTGTCTCCCATTGAAAATGTGTGGTGCATTATGAAGCGCAAAATACGACAACGGAGACCCCGGACTGTTGGGCAACTGAAGTCGTACATTAAGCAAGAATGGGAAAGAATTCCACCTTCAAAGATTCAACAATTAGTGTCCTCAGTTCTCAAACACTTATTGAGTGTTGTTAAAAGGAAAGGTGATGTAACAGAGTGGTAAATTTGCCCCTGTCCCAGCTGTAATGGAACGTTTTGCAGGCATCAAATTCCAAATGAGTGAATATTTGCAAAAAACATTAAAGTGCTCATATTATGCTTTTTGGCATTTCCCCTTTCCTTTATTGTGTTATATATCTTTTTTGTGAACGTTATAGGTTTACAAAGTGAAAAAGCCCAAAGTCCCCCCCAAAGGGACTTACCATCTCCAACAGAAAACACTGTTCACCAACTGCTCCAAACAGCTCTATTGTAGTCCAGCCTTTACTTCAGAGACAAACGTGGGTCACTTTGTAACACACGTTATAATGCTCACCTAGCTGCTAGCGTGGCACGCCCTCATACTCTGCTTCTGACTGGCTAGTAGTCCTTACCTAGGTACTGTCAGGGCACGCCCTCATACTCTGCTTCTGACTGGCTAGTAGTCCTTACCTAGGTACTACTGTCAGGGCACGCCCTCACTCTGCTTCTGACTGGCTAGTAGTCCTTACCTAGGTACTACTGTCAGGGCACACCCTCATACTCTGCTTCTGACTGGCTAGTAGTCCTTACCTAGGTACTGTCAGGGCACGCCCTCATACTCTGCTTCTGACTGGCTAGTAGTCCTTACCTAGGTACTGCGCATGTGCGTCTCCCAACAAAGATGGAACAGAAGTGAGATGCCTCACTCTGTAGATAAAACACACAGGGTGAAAAGAGGAGCTGCAGCAATGTGCAGTACAACAAAAATATGGTGTTTTCTGAAAATGAAACCACATAAACCTATTCTGATATAACCTCTAAATACAATTATGAATCTGAAAATCAGCATAATAGGAGCACTTTAAATATATTGTCTTTGTAGCGTATTCAATTGAATATAGGTTAAAAAGCATTTGCAAATTATTGGATTCTGTTTTTATATACGTTTTACACAACATGCCAACTTAATCGGAATTAGGCTTTGTATGTAGTGCAGCGTAATCAACATGAAAAATTGGCTTCATTTGAACCTAGATGATTAGATTGTTTAAAAAATAGATCCTGTCATATTCTGATGTGGACATGGGTTGATGAAAGAGCATGTATGAGATGGGTGCTCGTCTCAAGCAACACTTCCATAACCCTGTGATGGCCACGTGTTATTTTTAGAGCACTGACGGATGATAATGAGCATGTAAATGTTGGTTTTCCTTTCAGCACAGCAGAGAAGCGAGCCAGACTCTTTCCCCCCGTATAGATTTCTCTGGTTAAATCATCCCAATTAGCCAGCATGTAAATGTTGGGGAACAGGCTCCTTTCCATTAAATGAATCAGACTGTGCCTTCCTTTTTTTTTTTAAATAAAACAACACTTTTCTTCTTTCCAAAGTCTTTGAATCCAGGCTGAATGGATTTCCAACAGATACATATTTAATGATTGTGTCTTCCACACCTTTGTGACTCTACATAGGGATTCAAATTATAATCTTTGCTGGAACATTTGGAACATTTTCACATCCTACAGTCCCTGTGTGAAGTCTAAGCTGATGTATAATGAGGATCTCCTGAGCCAGCTGACAATCACACACTATTAAAGTCACAGTGCAGAGCCTGAAATCCTTTCCTTTACTACTAAGTACTCTTTTAATATCTTATTATAAGTATATGAGTTTCTATAATTTAAGCTTTTGTTCCACTTGACTGTAAGAGGATATCATCCGAGGAAGCACAGACTCAACTCTTGTAGAAATGTAGAATTTCTTCTCTTACTTTGGATTTCTAAGAACATTTCATATCTCAAATTTAATGACAATCATCTCTGTGATTTCTTCAATCAAAGTGTGTCGCATGGAGTTTAAAGTTCAGTGAAGAAGACTTCTCCTTCTTCATTCATCACTAAAATAATCTCATTTCCAGATGTTCTCACATCCTCCAGCATTTAACATTCCGAAGGTTTCTCCCACTCCATTTCATCCAATCAGAAAGCCATGTGCACGTTTCATCCAATGACTAATCAGGGTTGTGATGAAAGCATCTTCTGACAATGACACACAACACACACACACACACACACACACACACACACACACACACACACACACACACACACACACAAACACACTCACAGCAGCAGCAGCATCGTGACTCTATGCACAAACACTCACTAACTCATAGCAATACGCTGTCTCTTAATAAACTTGGTTTATATGCTACTAAATGGTTTTGCCAAAACACATTTTGAAGGAAAGATAATTCCTAGTACGCAAGTATTTGTGGTGGGAAAATGATTTATTATATTTCCCTTCCCGTTTATGATTAGATTATCGCTCCTCTTTCATGGAGCATAGGCTACTGACCACAGTTCTCCAGAGTCTTCTGTCCTGCGTTTTCCTTTCCAGCTGTTTCCATGTCAGTTTCCATGATGTCTGTCACCTAGGGTTCTTGTGCCTGGCCCTGCAACAAAGCATGTTTCAAAATGTTAAAACAAATTAAAAAAAATTGTTCTGCAAATGTTTTATGAGAAAGGAAATGTATTCAACAGGTTTGTTAGAGCTCCAGGATACACAGAATGAGTTTTGGTGAGAAACACTCAGGGTACCTTTAGGTTGGTATGGCAAACGGGTCCCAATGGTGAGAGTGAAACCAAAACTGTGAGCTAAAAGCAGCTCTGATGAGACCTGCGATCATTCTCTCTGGCTCTGTCATTATGAGTCTCCTCGTTTTACATTATACATAGTCATTTAGTCCATTTTTAATATCCAAATATTATAGATTAGGGCAGCTTTGAGGAAATGATAGTGATATCTTGCATGGACACAATAGATTGCTCTAAACTACTCGAAGGGCCTGGCCAGCTTCATAAATCATATTCTGCTACATCGGTCACAAGTTCAACAAATGCAAAAAACTATATCAAACATCTGTTTACAAACTCTCGCACAGCTCATGCAGTATAATCCAACTTTATGATCAGTATTTCCCAAACCCCAAAAAGCTGTAACAAAGGCTTCTTTTGCAGGACTTCCCAAAAAGACAATAGACAATAGACACATTGCTTTTCTGTGTGTGTGTGTGTGTGTGTGTGTGTGTGTGTGTGTGTGTGTGTGTGTGTGTGTGTGTGTGTGTGTCATTTGGTGAATGTTTTCTTTGTTTTACTGTAAAGCCCATTGGGGTTGACCTGTGTATGAAATGTGCTTTACAAAAATGATTGACTTGACTAAACGTGAAGTTGTTTTTTCTATTGATTCTTATTGGAGATATCTGAAAGAGAGTTATGTTTCCATGACATACATGTTCTGATTTACAAACCAACAAGCACTTTGATATGAGTCATATCTTAGTGACCATCTGAACACATTCCAGCTTTTCACACATTCTTTGCTCACGCACAGGACTGCAAAAAGCTCAAAATGAGACTACAGTATTCATTAGACAAATATGTTGATTCTTTATAAGGATTTAGAGGCCAATCTCTGGGCAACAGGAAATTGAAAACCGAGTCACACCATGCTAAGTAACCTTTAAAACGACAGACTCTCCCTTTGATCAATCTCTTTCTCTAATATTCCCTTTGCTGCTTCATTAGCACAATGTATTCTTCATTTTGTTTCTCACAAAAGCCCTTGGAGAATACAAGACTCCTCTGAGCTATAATAAAGGCACCCGAGCATGTGCCTGAAATAAACGTATTAACCAGCGCCAATTAGGCCAACATTTTGTTTTGGATTCTATTGCCGAGGAGACCTTGTTAAAACATCGCCAAACAAGCACAGAAACAGAAGGGCTTTAGTGTAGTGGACAGAAAAAAACTGCTCCAAGAGTCGAGAAAGTTGCTATGGTAAAGGGAACCCTTAACAACGCTGACTATAATAAGAATCGGATCAAACTCCACATCATCATACATTCAAGTATTTAGTAACACCTAGTGGCAGCCAAAGGCAACTACACATGCCTACGAATGCATGTTATCATAGACAGCACCAGCTGTTTTATTTATTCTATTAATAATTCTATTCAGAGACAAGAACATAGCCTACCCAATACAGGGAATGAACACTGTTACTAAATTAAGATGTAGGTATTTTTCAACCTATGTCTAAATCTCATCGCTGTGGCCCTTTTGACTACAAATTGCGCTAAATTTACACTCGCCACCGACATTGTTAGGACTCAGAAAATGGAAGCAAAGAGAGAGAGAGAGAGAGAGAGAGAGAGAGAGCATGATTCTTTGGCGTAATTTAACTGTTGGTGAATATAATTGCGGTTGACAAGAAAATACATATTGAATTTAAGTGTGAACATTTCGCATGCTCAAAAATGTCTAATGACGGGCCAAGTATGAGAGAGTGAAGGAGTGCATTTATATCAAAACCTCGAGACTTTCAAACATCAACCTGTCATTTATTAATATGTAATCGTGTCTAAACGACATATAAACATCTTTTCCTATTCTATTTTGCCTGGAAATGCTTCCAACACACTTGCGTGTCGCGTGAAAAATAGGCGTCGGTTCTATTTCTATCAGGCACGCGTCACGCAGGCAGTGTGTAAGCTCTAACCTGTTAACATGGGAGCCGAAATATGAACAGAGACGCCACGCAGCTGACAGGCTCACGTGACACATCCAGTGTGTAAAGCTACTAACGTTACCATGACAACTACCAGGAGCGGACGGAGTCTCCGCGCTGCCTCCTGTTTATGCCCAGTATACCAGAATGTTGATGAGATAGGAGGTTTGGGCATGCTAGTTTAAACAGAGATTAGTTCTTCGGTAACACTTTCCAATAAGGTACACAACAATGTAGGTAGTTACTGAGGAACGACTGAGGAATGAATGAGTTACTGACTGACTGTAATTCAAGCACTAATGATTAGTTACTGGTAAACAGAATGGTAGCTACTGTTGAATGAATGAGTAAGGAGCATTTGTTTCTCATTCATTTAACAGTAGCTACCAGTCTGTTTACCAGTAACTAATCACTAGTGATTGAATCACAGTCAATCAGTAAGTAATCATTAACTAACCATTTGTTACTCATCCGTTCCTCAGTAACTACTTACATTTTTGTGTACCTTATTGGAAAGTGTTACCAGTTCTTCTACTGGTGATAAAAACACTTGGTGCACGGAGATCATTTTTGGCTCAAAACCAAAACGTAGCGGTGTAAATGTAGCAAACTTGGATTCGGAGATTGGCTATGTGATTATATGAAAGATGAAGCGAACACACACTGTATCTGTTATCATCTCCCGCATACATTATGAGATGATAATTATGAGGACACATAGATTTTTCATAGAATTCTTTCAGTCTACAGGGCACCCTTGCTTGGTTTTGCAATGAACACTGTAGACTGGGAGCATCAATTGAAAGTAAAATACAATTACTGTTCCTTCTCTATAATTTACCATCTCAAAAAGGGGATTTAGTACAAACGTACTCTTTAATTAGTCAATATATTCTGAAATGGTTTACTGTATAATGTAAAACTACGGTGACTGTTTATGGTCTGAACAGATTTCAATGAGAGTTCAGTGAGTTTTTACGCAGATTTGACACAAGAATCCCTAAACATCTGCTACTGGGTGTCAGATTCCATTTTAAATGAATGGTATCAGTCTTCCAGAAGTCCAAACCTTGGTGTGAAATAACCCTGTCAGCTAACCTTTAAAAATAAAAATAAAATAAAATGAATATAAAGCCAACCATCAACAAGGACAGAACTAACTAATGGTCAAATGTACGGATCGAATGTTCACAGTGTAATCACAGCCCTGTGCAGAGAAATATTAAAATGTGATAATATCAGCGATGTCTGCCTGTGTGGCTGCTGTGAGCCTCAGTAACACCTCTGTACATATCTTGACTCCAAAACACAGGAAATTAAACTGGTTTTCGTTCCCCTGATACTTCCTGCCAGGAGATTAGATCACCATGGTGAACTCACCTAACTCACTGATGTAAACCGCTCCGGTGTCAGACTCAGTCCCTCAGAGGCCACCGTAGGAGCCTCTCGGCCACATGTCTTTCCTGCCAATAATCACACCATTAAAATGAATGATTTCACCCAGACCGTGTACTGTACATAATCGTCAATTAGCCACTGGCGTCGAGATGGCACCTCTGCTAACCTCTGAGAGTCGGCTGGAGCCTCATTATGGGAGTGTGACTCACTCATGATCACAGCCAGTTTCTGGGCAATAAGAAAAGATCAGCTTGAGGTCCATGAGATTCACATTCACAGAGCAATGAAATGAGCTGTGAGCAGCATCTTCTCGCTGCTTGATCATCTAAACGGGAGGAAGCTTTGTTAGATCGGTTTGTTTTTTTAATGACACAATTAGAAAATGATGAAGAGGGAAAGAGGGGGCAAGGGGGGTCGTGGTTGGCAGACAGAGGCAAGACAGGGTTCGTAACGGGTAACGGAACACGTCAGCTTCAGTTTTAATCACTGTCAGCTGTCTACACCTGCTGCATCATGGCTCACACTTCCCGAAGTGCAGGACAAAAAAGTCAATGTTCAAAGAAGGTAAAGTCCGCACGACAGCTTAAGGCCAGTTACACACTGGATGTGTCGCGCGAGCATGTCAGCTGCGTGGCGTCTCCGTTTATATTTCGGCTCCCATGTTAACAGGTTAGAGCTTACACACTGCCTGCGTGACACGGCTCGAGCCGCGCCGAAAACGCGTGCCTGATAGAAATAGAACCGACTCCTGTTTTTGACACGACACGCAAATGTGTTGGAAGCGTTTCCATGCAAAATAGAATAGGAAAAGATGTTTATATGTCGTTCAGACACGAATACATATTAATAAATGACATGTTGATGTTTGAAAGTCTCTAGTTTTTGATATTAATGCAGATATAAATGTAATTTAAAAAAAAAAATGCACCTGTCAATACAGAACGAAATATCCTGTAGCCTATTTTGCCGTCAATAATGCCGACGTCTTTGCTGTAATCAGATCAGTATATATTTATGTTTAACATGGTATTTCATTTTATCAATGGGAAACATACATGTGTTAGGCTAGCAGCAGCACCGCGTCAGACACGTTTCTGGTGTATAAAGACATAGCTGACACACAGCTGACACAACAGAAACGCCACGCAGCCAGTGTGTAACCGGCCTAATGCTCCGGAAAAATGCTTTAATAGCGTAAATAAGGCACACAACGTTTCGGCCTACAATCTGGCCTTTCTCAGGTGTTTTAGATTGATCGCAGTGACCCTTGATGATCACATCACATGATCACAGGTCAAAAATAAACAGAGTAAAAAAATAAAGAGTCTCAACCTACTGACAGCCATAGATAGAACATTCTATGTCTATGCTGACAGCATTCTCCTTCAAACCAGAGCCATGAATTGTTTCTGATTGGCTGAGAAGGGTCCATCAACATCGTATACCGCAAGACAACACACAGTTATCAACGGTTTGAACAGTTTTCTATAACCAGGGTGCAATTTTCATACCTAAATTAGAAGTATTTGAAACTAACGTGAACAGTCTATAGTGCGATAGCCGGGACGCCGGCTACCAGCAGCAGTTGTTTAGCCGCCAACAGGTGACTGTGAGCCGGCTACAGGCACCGCCAGATGACGCTCCTTTCAGGGGCCATGGTAGTGGAGTTTAGCCCCAAAAAAGTGAGCGTCATGCGGCGAGGACAGTTAAGTTTAGGCACCAAAACGACTCGTTAAGTTTAGGAAAAAGATTTGAGGAACTAACGAGCGTTTCCTGGGTGAAGGTATTTAGTTTTTGCCTCCGGCTTGAGTTCATATTGAAGTGTTTTGGTATGGGCTGGCCGAGTGGCTCTATATCTGTGGGGGGTATTGAAAGTTATTTAGATATTTAATTCTTGCATGTTTTGTTTTGTTGTGCGTGATCAAAAGACATCCTGCTTTTTTCACAACACGCACCCTGTCTACGCCAATGGCTAAAAGCGGAGATGTGGTTGTTTCCAGGTGTGTTAGCGGGGAGGACAGAGACGCTTCTCTCATTCAGATCAGCTAACAAGCTAATAAGCAAGGAACGACAACACACAGGGGCAGAAGAAGAGATTAAATGACCAAAAGCAGCCTCAGTGGGTGACATTCAGCGGGACAGAGCCTGGAGCATCCTGCTGCACCCAATCCTCACTGCACATGACGGCAAAAAGAAAGAAAGATGGAGGGAAACGCCCACGGGGTGAAAAAAGGAATCTGGAAGCAGCGCAATAAGCTGTGAATGTTAGCTCCCGTCACTGCACCACCTGAAGGGAAAGCTATTGGTGTAATTGAAAGAAATAAACTCTGGGAGGAAAAAAAAAAAAAAACTGAAACGGAAGATTAGAGAGAAGTAAAAAGGAGGAGGACATTAATAGTCTCTTTTATAGCATAACTGTGTTATTTTAGACGGAGTGAAAACACACTCACTTCACTTCCCCAAAAAACCTTCACATAAATTATTCAAATAGGTTGTGGGAGGGGGAGTCATTTGCATATAGATAAAAGTCAGTTTAATATTGTAAATTACCTTTTTATATGGCAATCTGGAAGATTTGGTTTTAATCTCTCAATAAATGTCTCGCTGTGTGTTTTTCTCTGCCTACCTGGAGTGTGGGAGTGAGTGGGGAGGAGCAGCAGTGGGGGAGGGGGGGGGGGGGGGGGGGTGGAGATATCACACAGGAAAAGGTTCCCCATTCGTTTTCCTGCCTCGCCTTTAATTAATAGATTATGTACACACGCACACTCCTGTCAGTCTCTTAGAGCTTCAAATTACCACTGTGACCTCTCTTTCTGCTGCCCGGCAACCTCTAACACACACACACTCACACACACGCACGCACGCGCGCACACACACACACACGCCCACACTCACACACGCACACATGCATGCACGCACCCACGCACGCACCCACACACACACACACACGCATGTACGCACACACACATCCGCACGCACCCACGCACCAAACTCAGAACAGACTAAGAGAAACCATTGCTCGCCAGTGTCCATTGCCTCCTGTGTGGGACTTACAGTCAGTTGTGGGCGAAGCCTCCTTCAGTGGACTAAAGGCCTTTACCCACCAAGGGCGGAACCATTTAGGCCCTATTTACACGACAACGCTCGCGGGTGAAAACGACGAAAATATATTATCAGATGTGCCTTTCTTTTAGACGGCGACGGCGTGAATCCACCCTCCAGAGTTGAAATCTTAAAAACGCTAAACCGTCGCGTTCCCTTCTAAAGGGTAAAAGTGCAAAAGTCTGCTCCGATCTGATGTGTCAAAACCAGCCTCTATTGTTGTGGTGGCTGGCCCATACCCAACCCATATTTCGTTACATAAATCAAAATATAGAGTGATTACTCGCCCATGGCCACTCCGCCGTTGGCTGTCCACATCCTGGCTCTACTTTCAGCTTTGATGATATCTGACTTTTACAGATGGCGTCTTTCTCGTGTGGATATGACGTACCCTCCAGGTACAGCATACTGCTGAAGAACTTCGGTCCATACGTCTATATAATTTGACTGGCAGGACTACCGGTCCACGCCCTGTTGTCCCTTTGGGTCTTTGTAATCTAAGGTTGTTTGGATCAATAACTCTACCTCCTCGTCTGTCCAGACAAAATTCAGTCAGCTTTTGTTGTTCGCTTCGCCACGTTTTGATTTTGCGCTGCTAGGGAGAGGATCCCCCCCCCCCCCAAAACGCTCGTCGAAACGCGGAATAAAAAGTGAGAACGCAATGCCACTTTTGCGTTTTCTCTTCAGATCGTTTCCGTCTAAACATAGCCTTAACCACATGAAATGCAAAATACCCTATTTTAACGATCTAAGCGCAAGGCGCAGGTGCGTTTAGGGCGTGTACAAATCCACTTTTGCTAGTTTAACGTCGGAACAAAGGGTGCGTGCGCCAGGCGCATGGTTCAAAAGGGTTGTACTTAGTGTCTTAATTAATCATAGGTGTGTTTTGGGGGCATAACATGCAATAAACCAAGCCCTTTATCCCTCATTCACATAGATAGAGATAAGGTTGAAAATCACCAAATTGTCCCTTTAAGGTAGCACCCAAGCACAGCCCCTAATAAAGGCCAGATTAACAATTTGGAGCAGGGTGGAATTAGCCTTTACGGAGAGGGGGGAAGACACAATATTGTTTAACTACGGACCATCAGACCATCTCTCCTGTGTTGCACTCTGTTTTTCACATGACAAGGGAAAGAAATAGTTGTGGGAAGAATAAAAAAAGAGAGCTTTCTCAGCTCCACACAGTCGGCCAATCACTAAGGACACAAGTACAATTTGTTTGCATGTAAATACAGTAGTCAGAGCGCATTTAAGTCCCGCCCCCACAGGAGGGGAAAAGAACCCTCCGCTCTCCACTGACTTGTATAAAACCTGAGATAGATTCCGAGGGTCTGTGGATGAAAACACAAAGCATCATAAAACCAAGTGATTCAAATGAGGAAGGGTTTGAGCATTTCAAGTTATCACTGTGAATCACAGCCGGTCCACCTCCACGGTAATGTAGGCGACAGGTTTTGGCAAGGAAGGAAAGTGTGTGGAATAAAACAGACGATATCTCTGGTTCTGCGCCGCCATTTTTTTTTTTCAAAACCTGTCCATCGTGAGGTTTCTGGAAGGTGAAGGGTGATATTTTTTCCTCCCCACATGACGTGTGACTGCTGTCCTTTATCAGATTGTTTTCAGCAGACAGAGAAAAGATGTGAATCAAATGTCTCTCTATCCATGCCCCGGGGCCGTGGGGGTGGGGGAGATGCCATGACGATAATGTGCTCGGTGAGATAATGGTTGTACACCTTGGTGATCAATGTAAGTCATAAAAGGCACCGTGACATAAAGAAGTGATAATTCTCCCAGGTCCTCAGTGAAGCAAGACACATAAAAGCCGGAAGCTGTGGGTTTTCATGGCTGTTGCCGGATTCCTCTCCTCACCTCCGGGGCGAAAAATGCAAATAAAATACAGATTATAAAAAAAAAATACAGGATGATGTGTGGGCTTTAGAAGAGAGGAATGAAAATATCAGGGGGCCTCTTTTTGATTTGTATGTCCAGCGGCGACACTTGAGATGAACGAACCATGTCTTAAATTATCATGCAATAAAAATGTTACCTCAGAAGGTGGGGTGTCTCGCAAAAAAAAATGCAGCATTGGCAGCTTAATGGTGCCAGAAAGTGGGGAAAAAAAGGACCATTATATTTTCTCATCTGTGACAAATCCTATTAGTAATGTGGCATGTAAAGATGGAAGTGCGCTGATGTTGTGTGGTGGTCATCTTCTGTTGACTTGATAATTCAGATTAATAGGAACACGCCGTGGGACTGGTTGCTTTGCTGTGAGTGTGGTGGGCCGACTGCATCACTGAGCTGGCACATATTCTATTTGTCATGCAGGCAGGAACACAACCATCTCTAATAAATGCAAATTCTCTTTCATTCTATGCTCATTGTTCTGTTTTCCGGTGATCTCAATCTATAAAGGTCCTCCTTATATGTCAAATCATAAAAATGATGTTTTGGACTTTGAGTAATTGTCAATCAACAGAGCAAAGAGCCTGCTGGTGTCTGAGCTGTGTGGTTGCAGCACCAATATCAGTGATAGGAGAAAGTTTAGTAAACCAATATTAAAAGCTGGCTCTGTAAATGCCATGACATCTGATCCACTCAGTTGGGAGGAAGGGACGGACTGAGGTCTCACATCATTCAGGTACGGTGAGCACTTGTTGCAGTGTGTACTCAGTAGTCGTATTGAGGGGTCGGTTAAATGTGTTGATGATGAATGAGTTTCTGTTTCCCCACGCAGAATGAAATAAAGTGCTCGTTTGAGTCCTTTTTTGGAATTTGGGATTTTACAAATGCAACCGAACCCTGCGGCGTGTATAAAGGAGTAGGAGTCTTTGGGTTGTTTGAGTCGTTAAAGACTTTGGATGTAAATCATGGGCGATAGATTCAACGCATCCTTATTCTACTCTTGCTGGCTTTGAATCAGTTTTGCCAGATGTGAGTGACAAATCAGGCAACCAGTGCCTGGCTCATGACCCAGATGTCATAAAAGTAGGGTTTAGTGTGTTTTCGACATCCAAGTCAATTTACTTTTGGCGTTGTTGGGCAAAAATCGACAATAATCATTGATAATAAGTAGTCTGAAAGAAAAGTAGACTTCCGCTCCTCTTGGCTCTGTTTTGAGGCTTTAGAAAATCCAGTCTGTGACGGGAGACTTCAGCCAATCACAGGTCATTTCAGAGAGAGCGAGTGTTCCTATTGGCTGTTCTGCGCAGCATTGCCCCAACCGAGGGGAGAGGCAGAGCTGCAGGAGGAGGTCTCACTCTTCTTTAAATTCTGCCGTTTTTTTAGCTTTCTGCCCGCTGCAGCTCTAAGGTATGATCAGTGTTCAAAATGACAGGGGGGCTTACATTTTCTTAAAGAGACCTGCCCCCCCCCGACAACAACAACAAAATAGAGTTGCTAGTATCAGCTCTACTCGGCTCGTCTCGTCCTCCTTACCACCTTAGTACCGCCTCGTGCGTGTGGCAAGCGTGGCTGGTCGTCATAGCGACTCCGCAGGAAACTGCCGTGACCTAACGCGACACACACACACAGAACATAGAAGGTGTGTTGCTTTTGATTCTCGGCATGTGGCTGTTTGCCAGAAGACACTTTTTTGTTTCAGAAGAAGCTGGAGGCAGCAAAAAAACCCACCGCTGGCTAAACTATTTAAAAATGGCGGGTTTGTTCACTACACCCCCGTCTGTCGCTAGCAACGATGACGCAGGGATTAGTGACAATTCTCTCCAACCAATCGGGAGTCTGCAGGTTTTCACGTCACCTTTTGGTATCGCCCCAGCTCGCTTGGAACCTCGACGGAGGCGGTACTAAAAAAAGTACCTGTCGGCAGGTACCGGGACTTTTTATCATAATGGAAAACCAAAAAAGGCAAGTAGAGTCGAGGCGAGTCGAGTAGGTACCATGTAATGGAAGAACGCCATAAGATGCGCTTGTGTAAGTCTTTACATCCAACATTTGATTTGAATGTATTGAAAGGATAGCCCCTTGAGATGTAGCATCTCATTTCCATGGGGGTCCTATAAACACAAATACATTATTAAAACACATACAGACAGAAAAGCGTTACATAACAAACATACACTACAAATACACAGATACGGACAACTTGCTCAGCCTCTCTCACCCACAACCCAAAGTAGTAATTAGATACAAAAATAATATGGATAATAAATCAATTTGAGCAGACTGGCTGCAATGACAGAGTTGCTGTCAGACCTCAGACCGGTCAGTGAAGAAGTAAGCATTAGCAATAGTAGCTGCAAGCCAAAATGAAGATCATGTAATAGGATTATTAATAAAGTCCCAGCTGTCGTGATGCTGTACGGGTCACTGCTTCACCTCTGAGAACTAAATACTTCAGTGCTGTTTCATTATGCAACTCTTTATCCATGGAACTTAAACCTCAAACAGCCAAACTATGGCTTAAACGGTAAATTCTGTTCATATTTGATTTTATTCTTTGAGAATTTAATAGACTGTTGTGATTGTTTTTGTAAAAGCCTGACCAGGGACAAGGACTGCAAATTATCGGAGGCTAGACGTCCTAAAACTCCTTGCATCTCTCTCATTTGGTTGTGATAATGTTATAGGTAATGTCACACTCAATTTAACTTTAGCTTAATGTTAGCCTAGCCAGGTTAGCCATTAGCTAAGCTGAAGGCTGTTATGCTAATCATCTCTGCACACTCAGTTGCCAGTTTATTAGGTGCACCTAGCTAAAGTTAATTACACAGCAGCCCGGCAATAAATCCTACCTTCATTAATGTTAAATGTTGGTTTCAACTTTTTTTTTGGATTGATTAAGAGAGGCCTTTGATTCAATTTATGTAAAATAAAGCTAATCAGAAGCATTACATCACCATGTTTGAATGATGAATGTCTGGCTGTCAACAAGGAGGTATAAGTAACTTTTTCACGTAATTCTTTATTTATCTATTTCATTCTTTTTTATTATTAATTTACTTTAGTTTTCTTCTTTATACTTTCTGCTATAAGGACTACTTGTTTGTGTTTATTTTAATGAAATAATTCTCAATTATTTATTGTTAATTTTATCTAGTAATGTTGTCATGTTATTTTGTGTCTTCTAATGTTAGAAAGGGGGTGAGGGACAGCGAGGCCAGCAAAGCAAACCATGCATTAGAAGACATGATCAGGTCTCTAATAGACAGAGAGACAAAAGCCAGATCAATACTGTCATTACCAGCTCTGTGTAAGACTGAATCAGATGTCATACAGCCTCGGGGTTGAAGAGGGGTTTGACATAACTGAACATTAACGTGCTGTGTGATGAACCAGCTGTGTGTTTCTGTGTGTGTGTGTGTGTGTGTGTGTGTGTGTGTGTGTGTGTGTGTGTGTGCGTCTCTCTCTCTCTCTCTCTCTCTCTCTCTCTCTCTCTCTCTCCAGCCATTTAGGTTCAGAGCTGGTTGTGTGTACACACATATACATATTTGCATCTGCCATGATCTGCACTACTCATTCATTAGTCTCGCATTGCCAGACCTTCCTCCACAGCGCTGCGGAAGAAGGTCTGTCTAGTCCACACAGCATTCCTGGATGAGAGAAAAACGTGCTCTGGTTAATTGGAATTTCTTTCAACCAATCACAATCGTCTTGGGCGGTGCTAAGCGCCGGACAGACAGATAGTCTAGCTAGCTGTCTGGATTTACCCTGCAGAGATCTGAGGAGCAGTTAACCATAGTCCTCACAAATCCACCGGAGGTTAGAACGCCAAGACAAAGAAAGAGGAAGGGGATGGACATCCGGCCAAAAAAATGGACATCGTGAAACGTCATGGATAAAGACTACTTGTCCATAAACCTGAGTCAGCACATTAAATGATGAGTCAGTGGTGGACTCTATTAGCCATTGTACTGTAGCCATCTATCCTGTGTACACCAGACACTGACACATGTGCACTAGCCTTTCTAAAATGTGCCTTCTTGGGAGTTGAATTGGGACAAAAGTGTAATTCACCTGTACACGTCGTGTTGTGTGACAAGAATACAGATTGAGTCAGTTTGTAGTTCCTGGTGAGCCCCAGATAGTTCCCAAATGCACACCAGAAACTAGGATAATGGAATGTCTCTGTAACACTGAAACACCTGCACACTGACTCCAAACCCAATTATGTGCATGTCCTACTCATTTGCAGCAGCAAACCCATTTTGAAAGAAACATAATGCAGCCCAAATCATGTTTTTTCAACCACATAATGAGGAATTGTTTTAATGAATGTTTATACTGAATCAAACAGCAAAATGTGTTTTTTTATTCATATTCTTACACTATCTGCAAATGCAGCATCATTTATATACAGTATGTATCACAACGCTTAGTTAAGGTTAGGGCTAGACAGTGGTGCTCTTGGTTATACAACATAATGAAGCCGAGACAGTGCTGTGTTCTGACTGACGTGTTTTTGTCAGTGAGAATTTGCAGGCAACAATATGCTTCCTTGAAAAAATATTTGGAACTGGACATCTATTTGAATAAATGTGCAATCTGTATTCGGTTTATGGGCATTACTTTTTTTATTTTTCAATAGGCTGGCACCTACAGTATATGAAGTGCATATAATTACACCTTTGCTGTGAATACATAATTCCAAACCTTTCACCACTTGCCTTTTTTTGTCTCTTGGTTTCCACAAAACAGAAACGCATCAGTTAGTTTTGTCCTGAGGAGCTTCTGCCTGTTGATGATTGGAGGAGCAGAGAGATGTTAACACTGAGCAGCTTTTGCTGCATTTTCACGGTTACTTTTAATATTTCAGGAAGTGAGACACTGACAGGAATCTGCTGGCTGGTTTGATTTGTTTCTCTGAGGGAAGCAGCAGACATTTTCCTTTTTATCAGAGAAGAAAATAAAGACATAGTGTAAGGAAACTAACATCCCCTCAGCATGCTGTAGCATGAAGCCCATGAGGCCAAATGTACTGGCTGCATTCAGACGTGTAAACATTTGGTGGAATGTGTGAGAACTCTGCATCTACTTTGAGAAACGCCTCCAGGGAGTTCAGACGCACGGTACACTCTGAGGAACACAGATGAGATGACGCAGTGTTTATTATCCTCTCCCATCACTTTACTATTCACTTTACTCTTTCCTTATTACACCTGTTAGAACGGCTCCCATGCTTTGCTGTGCTACACCTACATACAGGGCCAAATGCGGGTAAAAATGTATTTTGGCTAGTAACATTGTAAAGTTACTGGCTGGTGATGAAGGAATCAAATAACACTGTGTCTGGTTGAATGTTTCCAAGAAATGTGGGCGGTTTTCTTTATCTGGCAACACTGCTTGCAGTACTAATCCTACATTTCCCATGAACACCATGTCGTACAACTCTTGGCTGCGTGCCTAGCGTGTGTGGTATCGATTGCGAGCTATACGTCGAAACAGAGAAGACAAACGGAGCGGCGAGAAACAAACCAGAGGAGCTGAAGTTAAAGTAAAGTTGGTAAGGAAAAAACAAAACAAACATGTGGCTAGTGGACAATCTGATTGGCTGGTAGCTTTAAAAATCTACTAGCCATGTTGGCTGGTGATCAAAAAACTTAATTTAAAGCCCTGTATATATACAGTACAGGCCAAAAGTTTGGACACACCTTCTCATTCAATGCGTTTCCTTTATTTTCATTACTATGTACATTGTAGATTCTCACTGAAGGCATCAAGACTATGGATGAACACATATGGAATTATGTACTTAACAAAAAAGTGTGAAATAACTGAAAACATGTCTTATATTTTTGATTCTTCAAAGTAGTCACCCTATGCTTTTTTTGATAACTCTGCAAACCCTTGGTGTTCTCTCAATGAGCTTCATGAGGTAGTCACCTGAAATGGTTTTCACTTCACAGGTGTGCTTTGTCAGGGTTAATTAGTGGATTTTTTTCCCTTATCAATAAAAAAGCAAAGGGTGGCTACTTTAAAGAATCTAAAATATAAGACATGTTTTCAGTTATTTCACACTTTTTTGTAGGGGTGTCCCCGACTAAGGATTTACACATTCGAATCAGAATTGACGAATCTTTCTATAGTCGAGTGATAGTCGAATCATCTGTGTGTGTGTGTGTGTGTGTGTGTGTGTGTGTGTGTGTGTGTGTGTGTGTGTGTGTGTGTGTGTGTGTGTGTGTGTGTGTTAATGGGTTGGGAGGGGCACGACACTAGTCAGCAGGAGGGTAACATGTAAACCGCAGGCGCGTATGGACGCGTATTTCACATCCGCCGCATGCATAACCGTCTCTATTTTGGGAACTGTGTATCCTGGCTCAAGTGTGCGCATTCATTCTTTATAACCTTCACCGTCCACAACATTCACTGACCTCATTGTGAAGCAAAATAAACTCTGCAATTTTGTCCGGGATTTCTCTTTTCCTTTTCTCGGGCAATGGCGGTCTCAAATCTAGCTTTCTTTGAGTTAGTTTTGGCGCAGCTCCGGTACTACTACTACTACTGCTACTACTACTACTACTACTACTACTAGATGAACTGCTGTCGTCAGTCTGATACTGTGGATGGATCTAGAAAAAAGACTAACATATTTTAAGTCCCAACATATGATATTGCTATTCGTAAATTAAAAGCGCCATTATATATGAAAAAGTGAAATGTCTTTATTGGTAATAAACTTACCCGTTTTAAGTGGAAAGCCATGTTTGTTGTTGACGAGTAGTAGGACATGAGCTGTTGGCACAACTTGCATTTTACGTTTTTTGGATCATCTTTTACCATTTGAAAGTGCATCCACACTTTAGATTTTCTTTTTCCAGACATTGTTAAGTAACGTTAATCTCCTCGTCTGATGCTCCTCGTCTGTCGCGGGTCAGGGAAAGTGAAACTGAAATCTTTCACAGGGGTGGTTGGATTTACACACACACACACGTAAAAAATATTTATTGAACTTTTCTTTCTTTCTTTTCACGTTTTTTTTTACAGCATTATCATAATTAAAGGCTGTATATAACTTAATATAACCGTACAAAACCAGTAGTTCTGTGTGAAATTAGACATTGAGCACCCCCATATTGCCAAAATGGTATGATCCTCGTTTCATAATAACACCCGCGAAGATCCGACTGTGAGATTGGTGGTCGAATCAGGCTCCGCATATCGATGCATCGAATCTTCAACTATTCGGGGTCACCCCTACTTTTTTGTTAAGTACATAATTCCATATGTGTTCACCTTCAGTGAGAATTTACAATGTAAATAGTCATGAAAATAAAAAGGAAACGCATTGAATGAGAAGGTGTGTCCAAACCTTTGGCCTGTACTGTATGTATATATATATATATATACACATTTCTGTATTTCTGTTTAGACGGACCGGCTTGGTGACACTGACCTCGCTGTGGTCACGTTATAACAATTACAACAACACATGTACAAGTTTCTGACATTTGTTTGCTGCTTGACTTGCCCAGAAGACGTCTTGGCAGTTGACTCCAAATCGTGGTCAAAGGGGAGGATGTCTGGGGGGCTGTGACAGGCCCAGACTCCTGTCAATCAACCAGATGGGCCCTTAAGGGAATAGTGCGACATTTGGGGAAACTTGAGAGAAAATTTGAAAGTGAGATGAGAAGATTGATACCACTCGTCTGTATGCTAAATGTCCAGCTACTGCCAGCAGCCAGTTAGCTTAGATTAGCATAACAACCTTAAACAGCCTGGCTCTGTCCAGAGATATCAAAATCCAGCCAGGTTTGGAACACTCCCTGTGTTCAGTCAAAGTACCAATACAACAATGTTTCGGTATTATCAACTGAATGGTTTGTGAGTGACAGCACCAACTACACACATGATACATGATGTATACACACTCACATAAATGTGTTGTGGAAGTATAAATGGGAAGATATCATATCTATGTACATATATATAAGGAAACGCTCAGTCCCATTACAGTTGACAGTAACAACACAAACATCTGGAGATAAAGAAGAATAATTTAAGAAAACAATAATAACCCTTTTGAGAGAAAACATGAAATAAATTCAACTATATATACATAAATATCCCAACATATAACCCAAAAATGTCAGTGGGTTATTTTTGTGTCATCTATTGTAAGATTAAAGTAATTTTTCCATATGTTGAACATACTCTGAACTCTTTCCCAGCGAGAGTAAGCTCAGCACACCCCCAACCCCCAAACTCATTTCTTATCTGTGACGTTTGACAGTCAAAGAAGTAACTTCTTTGATTCTGAATAAAACTATGAATTTCTAAATATCATAAATCTGAGCGATCCCTTTAACTTTCTTATGCTTGCTAAGCTCTTGCTAACTCTTAATGTTCTAAGTCTGGGGCAAATAAAAGACCTGATAATATCTGACCTGCTTTAAAGGTCCCATGGCATGAAAATTTCAGTTTTTTTAACATTAATATGCGTTCCCCCAGGCTGCCTATGGTCCCCCAGTGGCTAGAAATGGGGATAGGTGTAAACCGAGCCCTGGGTATCCTGCTCTGCCTTTGAGAAAATGAAAGCTCAGATGGGCCGATCTGGAATCTTCTCCTTATGAGGTCATAAGGAGCAAAGTTACCTCCCCTTTCTCTGCTTTGCCCGCCCAGAGAATTTGGCCCACCCATGAGAGAGAGACATCATGGCTTTCAAACGAGCAAAGTGACAGTTGGTCAAGGCCACACCCCCACCCTCAACCTTGTCCCTCCTCTCTCCTCCTCAATAGCTCCAGACACAGAAATGGCAAATCCTAAGGAAAGCTCATTGGGGGACTGGCTCTAGTGGCTGGAATTCTGCACCAAGGCTGAATCTCGGGAAAGAGACTTCAGATACAGTATTAGGGGACCACTAAGGTCTATATAAAAGAGACTTCAGATACAGTATTAGGGGACCACTAAGGTCTATATAAAAGAGACTTCAGATACAGTATTAGGGGACCACTAAGGTCTATATAAAAGAGACTTCAGATACAGTATTAGGGGACCACTAAGGCCTATATAAAAGAGACTTCAGATACAGTATTAGGGGACCACTAAGGTCTATATAAAAGAGACTTCAGATACAGTATTAGGGGACCACTAAGGTCTATATAAAAGAGACTTCAGATACAGTATTAGGGGACCACTAAGGTCTATATAAAAGAGACTTCAGATACAGTATTAGGGGACCACTAAGGTCTATATAAAAGAGACTTCAGATACAGTATTAGGGGACCACTATGGTCTATATAAAAGCATCCAAAGAGCACCATGTCATGGGACCTTTAAATGATCCTGCGTCTGAGCGCATCTGTGTGCCAGCTGATAGAGTCTCCAATGGTAGACACGGTCACTTGCATGTGTCATATCATTAAATATAGCAGAATGCAGATGATGAACATAGTACTTGTGTTGTTTTCTATAATACACCGTTTAGGTGTGGATGCAAACACCGGTATTGATCACTTAAAGGCCAGTGATGGTTCTAATAGTGAGGAAGCTAGTGAGAAGCCATGAGGGAGTTCCACCGGTCTTTGAGTGGAGTGATGGAGAGCAGCATCACAGTGGCCTGCCCTGCTGATTCATTGGCCAGACTGGCTATTGATTAGCTCTGCCCTTCTGACTTGATACATCATGTCATCTTTGTTTAGAGAGCGGGATCCAGGACGCGAGCACTTCCATTGAAAGCTTGAAAATAAAAGCCCCTTGCATTGTTGTAAGCAGCGGCGTGTCTGTGTGATGATGGATCAGGCCATCTGCCGGTCCCTGGGCCGGACTGTGGAGCGTCATCTTCATCAGACAACAGCTGACAGGACGTCCATCATCACAAAGTCACGCCGATGGGCCCGGTCCCTGCTGGAGCAACGCCTGCTTGCATCAACACATCGGCAGCGACTTCATCATCTTCACTCATTTAGAGCTGGAAACAAATTGAACCTCAGTGGTTGACTGTAATCATCAGGGGTTCAGGCCTGCAGGGGCCAACTGCTGTTTATTACTGTAGTCTTCTCAGTGTCACATACCACCTGCTGACAGTCAGCACTGTGACGTTTAAGGAATGCACATTGTAATCTAATTTCATGCAGACGTGTCCAGTGATCAGAAACTCCCTCTACCACACTGTGTTTATGGTCAGGACATTAGTATGGCTGCCGCAAAGATAAAGTTTAGTGCCAAAACACAGCCATGTTCCAGGGAAGAAGACTGGAAGACAGCAAACATAGATGTGAGTAATGCATGTTAGGACATTTAAAACAAAAATCTAAACAGCCTACCCACTGAAATAAGAAACTGCACCACCTACCACAACCTCACCCAATGCCTCAAGGCAACACTTTTAATCAAATAGTAATTTTATTATTACTGTTGTTATTACTGTCTAATTGGTCTGTCAGATAGTCACTCTGCATGTCTACTGTAAAATAGTCACTTGTTGTTCAAAAATGTGGTACGCTCTTGTAAAGTTGTGTCTTATAATCAGGGTACGATTTTCCGGATTTCCCCCATTCTGCTCTACATATCCCTGCCTCGGCTGATTTATTTTTATCCCCATTGGGGACTAAATGTGATCAATGCTACTTCAGCAAGATCATTATATACCTAAAGTAAACTAAAGTACTGTAACATGAACAGATTAATAGTGCCATAGAAGGAAAAAATCCGAGCAGCAGTTGCTGGTTGTATTTAGCCTCTACAGCGCTCCGGGATGCCGGCTACCAGCAGCAGTTGTTTAGCCGCCGATAGGTGACTGTGAGCCGGCTACAGGCACCGCCAGATCTTACTCCTTTCAGGAGCCATGGCAGTGGAGTTTAGCCAGAAAAAGTGAGCGTCATGCTGCGATGCTGCTGATGATGATCAGTTTAGGCACCAGAACGACTTGTTCAGTTTAGGAAAAAGATTGTGGTTAAAACACTACTGAGGAACAAACGAGCGTTTTCTGGGTGAAGGTATTTTGTTTTCACTGCGAAGTGAACTTGGCTCTCCGGCTTGAGAGAGTTGAGTTGTATGTTGACACCACGTTGTGCTATTTTATTTTCAGATTATTTTCCATTGGATATTGAATTGAATATTTAGCTGATTAGGCATCAGGCATGATCAAAAAACATTGACATTGAGACAACCTCTCCACCATGACTGTTGTCTCCTTGCTTTTTGCTGCTCTGCGTGTCTGCGTGCTCGGCTGTATTCTGTTGCTTTGTGTTGCTTGCATGGCGTCATGTACTGAATGTGGTTACTGTTGATGTATTTCCGTACTAATATTGCTTCCTGTTGCTCTGCATGACTTCTTGAGACGCTTACGTTGTTGCTGTTTTAATGGCGTCCTGTTGTCTTCTGTCTGTACATTTGAACTTGTGCTAATGTCTCGCTGCTTCCTGTCACTGTGCTCTCAAAACATCCGGCCAAAGGACTACAGTTGAAAATCCGCCAACTGGCTAACACTGGCACATTTACAGTAATGTTGATTCATGTGCACTGTCTAAATAAAAAAAAATAAACCAATGAAATGGACACTTGAAACAGTTTTATAAGAAAGTGAGACCTCAAGAATAAGAAACAAGAAACCCTCACATTGTACCTTGTGGAGTGCCAACACACAACACACTGAACAGCCTTAACACAAAGCACAGGGTATCCCGCAATTCACCACTGCCTACTGCACCACCCCAGCGGGGTTTTGTAACATGTGAGGTTCAGACTTTAATATTATTCATCACTCGGTGATGCCGAACCTCAACAGATGGTTATTTCTATACCAAACACAATGACAAAACCTTCTGTTCAGCCTGATGAGACTGAGAGGATTAATAATGCTTATCTGACATGAATTGAAGATGAATCTACAATAAAATTATATCATGTTATATCTTTTATGGACAGTAGGCCTAACTCCATTTCATAGTGTTAATACTTGTTTTACTCCTCAGTGCACTGCTTGTGTTTCTGTCGTTTGATGGAAGGCTGTAATGTTGATTCTACTCATGCATTTGTTACGTAAAAACTGGTATTCATTTTTGTGACAGGATGTTGACTTTAATAAAGGTGAGCTCTGACAGACTGACACTGACTGCAGACCACAGCTTCTTTCTTTACATTCTCATTTCTTTGTACATTGGGTGTGAATTTGGGGTTAAATTTATTCAACTTCAGATTCAAAATCCACTATTTTTCAGGACATAAACTTACATGGGATATTAATGCACAAGCAAGTCCAATTTTCTGACCTACTTTGCTGTATAACATTATGCTGTAGCTAACAAGGTGAAAGGTCATTTTTCATTACACTGCGATTACATTTGTGTTAATTATTTATTGATTCATTTATTTCAGTGCTGCAAGGCATGCCACGTACAATGAATAAGACTGTCAACATCACATGGCTGAATGATTAGCTTCATTTCGCAGAAGCACGTGGATCGGCTGCCGTCCTGTGCAATTAATGATGGAAATTATTTGAGTTCATATTTGACTGATGTATAATGTCTTTATCTGCACTCACACTGTGTTCAGGCGCTTACTTACTTAGTTTCATACTGACAGGAAGGAGCTTCCTATTGCATCCATGTCTTTAGATTCTATTTTTAATATCAACATATTTGATGACCCTGAATGGGCAGAAAACCCCCCCGGATAAAACGTCAATGACTTCCTGAATGTGCTAGAACCATCTGAGAAGCCATCATTGGAAACTGTTTGGAAAAGGGCAGGCACAAAAAAATACCTGGCATGTGATTGGAAGAACCATCGCTTCCGCCATTGTTGTATTTGAAGAACAGTCGCGGCCGTCACACAGAGTAGTCTATATCCACGACATTCCACTTCCGGGATTGCTCCGGTGCTGCCAGATATTCCGCCGGATGTCCCTCTTTTCGGCTGGATGTCCGTCAACTTCCTCGGCCTTTGTGTTGGCGTTCTAAATTCCGGTGGATTCATGAGGACTATGGTTAACTGCTCCTCAGATCTCTGCAGGGTAAATCCAGACAGCTAGATATACTATCTGTCCAATCTGAGTTTTCTGTTTCAAGTTCCTTCCTGAGGCTATTTTGCAGAGGCACCGTAGATTTAAGGTTTAAAGAAATGCCAATAAACCAGATCACGTTTTTCTCCCATCCAGGAATGCTGTGTGGACTAGCCAGACCTTCCTCTGCAGCGCTGTGGAGGAAGGTCTGGCAATGCAAGACTACACACACCTAAACCACGCCTGTAGCTGCCAGTAGCTCCTCACCGGACGCTGATTGGTTCGGTCAATTGGTAGTTCAGACACAAACGCATTGTGCATCTACACTTGTATATACATCAACATTCTTTTTCATCCCTCTAAGTGTATTTTATTCAGTAGTTGTTCTGGCATTTTTTTCTTTGCTATCTTATTTTATCTTATTTCATCTTATTTTATCTTATTTATTATTTCTAGTATATTTCTTGTATTTTCTGAATGTGTGTGAGTGAGTTTAAGTGTATGTCGCTGTAACTTGCTGCTTGTAACAGTAATTTCCAAATATGGGATTAATAAAGTCTATCTATCTATCTATCTCAATCCCAGAAGTGGAATGCCATTGATATAGACTACAGCCCTCACTAATAGTTGAACGTTTTTGTTTAAGACGACATGTCCAGCAGCAAGTCTGAGTCACTCCCTGTTACACAATTTCTGTTGATGGAGGAGACAAGAGAGAGAATGGTCTTTTGTCACACTCAGTGGGTCTCTGAACACACACTGGATTTATGTTAAAATGCCATGAAAAGTAAATTTTGTCCAGACAGAGCACACCGTTCCCCTTGGGCAAGAGAGGTTTCTGCAATATGTTCATTTCTGATTTACATTTTTAACTGGGGGGGGGTCTAGGGGTCCTCCCTGTCAAAACACTTGCATTATTGTAATGCAAACGTCTTTATTTGTGTAAAGGAAATAATCATTCTCCATTATTGTTCAAAACTCTATGCATATTTAAAACATATGCAATGTTTCAGTGATGTTTTTTTTTTTTTAGGAATCATGTCCATCTCAACAACAAATCTGTTGGAAAATGAGAAATTTTTAAAGCCAGAAGCTGCAAAGTTTAAATCTACATAAATCTATCTTTGTTTTTCATGCTCCCATTGTGTTCTTTAACCCCCAGATGTAGCACAAGTAGACACAGTTCTTGTTTTCCAAAAATGTTTTGAGCCCCCTGAATGGTTATTTTTACGTCTTTTGCAGAGTGGGTTGTCTTTCATATTTTATGATGGGGACAAATCTACCTTTTCTAAATATTGGGTGGGACGTATCCCCTGTATCCCCCTAAAACCTACGCCAATGGTAAGGAACAATGGAAGGGTGAAATTTAGAATAAGCCAAAACTCAGAAACGTGTTCAAATACTTCCATCACGTCATCTACAAAGATGGCGGTGAAGAACTGCTGCCTGATACAGAGGAGTTCCTCAAGAGCAGAGTCTTTTCACGTCTTTTCTGTGATCTTGGTGTTGTTGAGGATGAATTTCATGTTGTGTTTAATGCCCTATGTACAGAGACTTGAGGAATCATCTGTTTGGCTGTCTAAAGGTATGAATACTGAGTCAGCTCTTTAATGAGGAGATGTTTGTCTTAGCAGGATTTATAGAAAATGTATGGAAGCTAAGGCCGAGTATACTGGGTCCAACATAATAAGATATTTCTTGTTATGGAAACTGAATGTTGTGAATTGTTCTTTTTGAATTTGTGGAACTGCTATTGTTCCCGTGGCCGTCCTATGTGTCTGGTATGGGCAGGCCACTCACATAAACAAATCAATCAGTGTAAGAGGAAGGATGCGTTACAACCTTCAAGCGTTACATAGTCTTTCATTAGATTAGGTCATATATAATCTAATTTTGAGAAAGTCAATATCAGGAGAAATGATAAAGCATCAGCAGCTCCAGGCCTTAAAAAATAAAGAATAGTCTGTGTCAGCCCTGCACATAGCCATCTCAGTCTCAACTGGTCTGTAAGCCTTCTTTGCCTTCCCTGTCGACATGAATGAGTTTGCTCTGACAGTAAGTTACAGGTCTGATCAAATAAAGTGGGGAAGTGTGCGCTGCTCTCTCCTCTCATTCTGCAGCTTGGTGCAGTTTTTTGTGGCAGCCATTCAAGCAAACAGGTTAGTCCCACATCATTAGCTATTAAGGACAGTTTCAAAGCACATCAAATTCACATTCCGCAATACACCGCAGTCCATGCATGTTTGTGATATTCTGTTGAATACATTTTGCATAATAGCACGTTGTCATTCTTCCAAAAGCAAATGATGGATCGCTGAAATGCATGTAGACTTGGAGCAATGCGCTTCGAAAAGAGCTTTTGGAGTCAGTATTTTCCCCCATCTCCCTGGTGCCATCTTCAACAAGTCTCAGCTTCCAAACCTCACTGAGAAGCAGCGAGAAAAGAGATCACACACTGTGGCGGCGGGGACAGGATGCCGGGCACAGCTGCCAATCCCCCATTTAACCAGCGGCCATGTTGGCATCCTGACATTTCTGACATTCACTTTCTGTTGCCTTTTAGAACGGGCAGCTTTTAGTCTATGGAACACTGAACACACACACACACACACACACACACACACACATAAACACACAGGCATGCATGCATGCTGTCACTCTAAAGTAAAAAACTAGAAAAGACAGAATGAGAGACATCCAAATGTCAGGCTGGAGGGTCACTGTGAAACATGACAGGGAATACTGTCTCCTTAGCACAGAGGGGATTTTAATAAATGGGTTCTCTGACCCTGCAGAAATATTCATTCTCAGACAAGATGACATTTTATCTTCCTGCCGGTTGCCATGACACACATGACATTTGATGATATTACTGTTTAAATGTTTCAATTTCAAAGTGCGGGGCTAAATTACAAACCAGAATGTCCACTGTAGCCTATAGTCTGTATGTCTTTCTGTCTGTCTGTCTGTCTGTGTGTGTGTGTGTGTGGGGGGGAGGGGGGGGATTTCCTGTCCCGTGGAAGCATCAGCGTGCATATCAACTCACACTCAGATGAGGCTGATTGAAGCTGAGGGAGATATTGGAGGTGATACCCACTGACACACGCCTCACACCTCTGGCAGCACATCTCGCCCCTTGGCCACGCCCCCCCATCAGACTGCCCCAGCAGGTCGCGCTGTGATGACATCACCTCTGACTGAGCGTGTCACAACCCACCTCCTAATGATGTCTTCGTTGTGACACCTCTGTCAACACACACACACACACACCCACAAACACACCCACACGCACAAACACACACACAGTCTGTCTTCCTATTTTTAGACAATTAGTATATAGTTTATTAACTTTGGCCCAAATATTGCTGAGCATTCTTGGCCTATATTAAGAGCAAGAACAAAGTCCTATCTCAGTCTCTCATTTTTGGTCCTACTCAGAATGAGAATCTGCTTTTTTGGGGCAATATGTGTTCACATACTGTACAAGGAATTCGATTGGTTTTGGTTACTGTCAGTGTATACTCACACAGAAACAGACACACAGCTGAAACCATGGCAACAAAGCTGAATATGGTGAACATAAACATGTAGCTTTTATGTTCATATAAGTAGGTGAAAGAATATACAGTATATGAACAATACACCAATGAACAACAACATACAATGTCTATGTGTCAAACATGCATGTAGATTGTGAACATCAGTAGTGCAGAGTGTAAATCTGCAGGAATAAATCCTGAATACTTAAGGGAACAGGTTGCTTTCTATACATGATTAAGACATGTAGAGCTTTATCAGTAACAACTTTGGTCCTGCTCTCAGTGTTCTTGGTCTGAGCTTAACCTTTTTATTCCAGTTCAGTAGCATTTCATTTCCCTTGCCTGTTTTCGTTAATCTCTGTTAAGGAGTGGCACTCATTACAAAATACAGAAAATTTCAAGTCATAAAGTATGCCTTTGTCAATGGCAAAATATGTCTGTGGTGACTTAAGAGCTCATTTCAGCAACCTATTCCCCTACTTAGCCCAACCGCATTGTTTGTCTCCATATCACATTTGACAGGCTTGTTTTGTGCCCCCCTGCTTCTTTTTAATAACAATATGACTTGTATCCATGGTGCAGCGGGCGCCGTGCAGGATGTCAGTCCACCGTTATTTCCTGAGCAGCGAGCAGGACTGATAAACGGCAGTGATTTGCTGAGCGTTTGACAGTTTGCTTATTTGCCTTTTGCTCAGAGGGCCCCTCATCAACTAATTTCAACATGGCAGCCTCAGAAGCGCAAGTCTTTGGGGAAATGTCATTTTTAATTAAATCCCAGGTTCTTTAAGATAAGCAGTTAGGCGTTAATTTCACCCAGGGCGTGACGTTGTCAGGAGCCCAGGAGCTGTCAAAAATCTGCCCTGTTTTTTCCCCCTCTCCTCCCCCCCACTTGCAGACTGCCCTGCCAAAAACCAACCTTCTCTGAGCGGTCCAGATTAACAGTCCTTCGGTGCTGTTGTGTATGGTTCCCTTGACATCTTGGAAATAGTTTTCATGATGTCAATCAGACATTTTCAGGAAGTTTGAAATGTCCAGGAGACATCTTGTGAAGTGATGATGGACATTCAAAATAAATATACTCTATGTTAGGTGTAGGGTTCCTCTAATATCCTGAAAACAAGTACAGTATGTCCTAATGTCAATCAGCCAGCTGCAGCTGTTTTCAGTGAGAAAGCTCTGATGAAGCCTCTGTCCTCTACCGGCTCAGCAGCACAAGTCATGTTTCCATCCACACATTTTTATGCAAATTAAGTAATATCGAATGAAAAATGCCTTATGGAAACAGTAAAATTTGATTGAATTTCATGAATATTGACACAAAGTTTGTACGTTCGATCTCATCGGATTTTCTCTTAATCGGTAAACGGCTTATGTGATAAACGCTGATTAATAAATCATGAATTGCGATTACGTTTTAGGTAATTTTATGGTTGCAACCTGCCATAAAATGAAGAAGTATTTCTGCTTTCTTTGCAGACATGGTGGGTGTGAACGAAAACAGATATAAGCGGACGTACAAGGAGAACAGAGACTTTTTTCAATGTAATTGTGAGCGCTGTTGTTCCCAAACCACAGGCCACCGCTGTTGTTGTCTGGCATTTACGTACAACTGCATCATCATAGCTGATAATGTTTTGATAGCGTCGCTGTTGTCTTATATTATAGCTTGATATGTCGCTATCAGCTGGCACATAAGCACTATTACAACTTGAGCAATATTAATAATTTGTAGGTAGACAGCACAATCCATTTGGGCTAGCAAACTTTGTTTGCAAATGTTAGCTTGAATGTTGTCAATGCGAAAATGAATGGAAACACCTTAAAATGTCTCAAATGTTTTCAATATACCAATTTGACCGCAAAACAGCATGTGACATTCATTATGCACAGGTTTTTATTCGCTTTAAAGTCGTTGGATGGAAACACACTTTCACCGGCTTAATTCACATGAATGTTTTTAGCAAATTTCAGATAATTCCATTGAAAAGTGGATGGAAACATACCGTACCTACAGTCAGATACAAGCTGGGGAACACAGCGGAGCATTCAGCAGCTAAAGAGAGGAGCTGGTGGAGACCAAACAGAGCTAGAAGAGAGAGTGCATACATAAAAGAGCAAAAATGTATTATTTTCCTTGGCACCTATCATGTTTTCCACAAATTATGTACATCATTGTGAAAATGGCTTGAAAAATAGTGCATAGCTGCTGCAAATGGGAAAAGAATCTTCCTGAGGGAGCATGCCCCTGGAATTCTCCCCCAGGTATGGGCTGAGCCCCCAATGTTTACAACATCTGGCTCCAACCCAGTTATAGTTTATCTGAGAATTACATGTCACATGATCTTACCATAAAAGTAACAATTCCATAAAATGAAAAAACAATAATTCGTTCAAAGAATGTGTTATTCTATTTATTCTTTATTTTCAGGCCAAAAGTAGGCCTATACATGTCTACTGACAGTGACATATTGTTTGGGTTGTTCAGTTTCTCTCCCCTTGTTTTTCTGTGGGACAAAAAAAAATCTAATTATCGAAATTCATCCTTTTATTTGAGACAATTTATTGTAGGCCTATTTCTGACAGCAGTTTTATTTTCTCTCCCTGGTCAGAATAAAAGTGTTACAGAATCGTCATCATCAGCTGTCCCAGGTTACATAGACTGAATAGTATCTACACATGTGTTTTGGGTCCTATTGTAGCTGAAGGCAGCGCGCTCAACAGCTTCGAGACTTTCCGCCCATTTCCGCCATTGCATCGTCTTGCTATTTGCCTCCATTTTACTCTCGTGTGTATGTGTGTGCGTGCGCAGTGTCGGTGGAAGCTGGAAAGACAACAGGACGAAAAGGACGAGAAATACCTGCAGACATGGACGGGTAATGTTTCACCACTACATGTAGTTTTGAACTTCTACATGAGTGTGTAAAATAATGCGTCATGTTTAGGAGAAGCCGAGGAGGAGTCGCGTGCTGCTGCTGTTAACGGGTTTCCATAGCCACGCGCTCTCTGCCATTAAGGAAGTGTCTCGTGTTAGCATGCCTTAATAACTTAGCTTTATCACATCGGCTGCTTTGCTACCTCTTTGATAAACATGCTCAGGTAGACGTGTTAATAATGTTTGTCCTCCACAGTAACGTTAGCGTTCTGCCGCAGCTAGTGGAGTTTAGCCACCGCCATGCTAACTAATGTAACGTTACAGTAACGTCGGTCCTTTGTGTTGAAGCTAACTGTCTTAGCTGACTCTACAGGATCTCCTTGTCACTGCGTGCTCCTTTTTTTTTTTTTTTTTCAGACACTTGTATGATGTAGGTAGCATAGCAGCAAGGAGCTAAATGATAAACAGCGTTGATACATGTGACTGCAGCAGTTTTAACGTTGCACGTTCTATAAAGTGTATGTTCCTTCCGAGGTTACATGAAGTGTAGTCGGGTGTGTCAGTCAGAGTCCGGGGGTGGACCACCGTGCATGGAGCGTGACCTCAACACTTGAAGATGTGATGAATCGTTAACGATCCCCTTGGGAAACTGGTAGTTAGGGCCAGATCGTGTTGATGTCGTTATACAGACATATATGTACATACACAAACATAATGCGGTTTCAACCTACATGTTGGGAGGGGGGAGTGTGAACTAACAGGCACTGGTATCAGGAGGCAGTCTCTCTTCAGAATGGAGGCCTGGGAATGTATCAGTAGGTTTTCAATCTGCAAACAACAAATAACTGAACAGCTTTGGTCGCAGTGGGAGTAACCTGTTGGTGTTAGTTTATAACATTTCTATGACTTACTGTAACAAAGATCTTTTAACAAGATGCCACACTACGTTTCATGTGATGCCTCAGAACATACCAGTGTTGTGGTCAAGGGGGTCAGCCCTATGTTCCCACATTTCTAAGAATTTATTTTTCACTGAAAATTAGGCCCTGTGTTCCCACATTTCCAG
Source organism: Perca flavescens (assembly GCF_004354835.1). Taxonomy (NCBI): domain Eukaryota; kingdom Metazoa; phylum Chordata; class Actinopteri; order Perciformes; family Percidae; genus Perca; species Perca flavescens. Next base: position 4,956,253 of record NC_041352.1, read on the forward strand.
GACATTTTCAAAATTAAGTCTTGTGTTCCTACATCTACCTTCAATTTAAGCCCTATCTTCCCACAACATTGGTTAGGGGAATAAAATCGGATACAGATTTATGAAAAAGGAAATGTGGGAACATAGGGCCTAATTTTGGAAAATAAATCCTAGAACTGTGGGAACACGGCCTAATTTTGAAAGAAATCTTAGAAATGTGGGAACATAGGCACGCTCCCGTAGTCGAGACCACCTAAACCGAGACCAAGTCATTACCAAAAACATAGTGTATCGAGACCAAGGCTTTGAGGGTTGGAGACGTAGACCAGACCAAATAACTGAAACATACAGTGTATACACAACTAGCTAATAGTCCCAGATATGTCGGTTAGTGTTACATTGCAGAATTTACACACTGCTGTGTGTTTTCTTTTAGATGTTGTTTTGCAAATAAACTTTAAAAAAAATATAATGAATAAAATGTTATTACCGAGGACATCTCCAAGATAAATCTCCTGTCACCTACATTCACTTTGGGTTTGTGTGTTAAGGGGGGTGGGGAACGGGGGTTACCAGTAACACGTTTCAGACTAGAAATTCAAGTTATTGGTTGCATTTAAAGCAGGAAGATTTACATCCAGTCACAGTCATGATGTTAACAAATAAATAAATCAGACGATACACAGCCAAATTTTTGATATCCCTGCAGTTGGGGTCTTGAAATAAAATCCCCAGTCCTCTAAATCCGAGACCGGGACACGACAGAGTAAAAATGTGCTTGATTCCGAGACGAGACCCAGACCTTCAAAAAGGTCTTGAGACCAAGACTGGTCTCCAGTACTTACAACACTAGAACATCCAATTGTCAGCCAGCAATTTAGACTTGGTTATAGACCTGTAACAAGTTGTGTATCTGACAGTGTCTTGTTTTTCTCTCTTTCAGCATCAGCGATGTTGCAGTTGGAGTGAAGGTGGGTTTTCTGCTTTTAATCTTTGCTTAGTGTTCACTACACACATCCTGTGAGCCTGCCTTGGATGCTGTATGTGTGTTTTTTCTGCTGCATTAACAAGGAACATGCACATTCTTATAACTTGTACGCTGCTGTTGAACAAGAAGAAGACTTACTTAATTAATCCCGCAAGGAGAAATACAATTTTTTTCCCTCTGTTACAATTGCACACAGGCATACGCAACAAAAAACAAACAGCCCGAGTTTAGAGAGATGGATGTCGGGAAACAGAATTTTCTGCTTGTTTTTTCAAATATTCACAAATGCGAGTCAGTGTGGAGCCTTTTAGTTCATTTTCGATTTCCAAGGGGCATTATCAACGGCCATAGACCAAAATGATATAGACCCATATATAACTGTTGTGTGTTGTTAGTCTTGTTGGGAGGCTGCAGTGTGGCCCTTTATGTGCTCAGGCTGAAGTGATTAATGCGAGAATGATTGATGGCATGCAAGAGTTGGTAGACTGGTTAAACCCAGCCCGATCTGCCAGCGATTTGATTTCGCCCTGCAGCTCAGGCTGGAAACCTGTACATTTATCTATCCTGCTTCCATTACAATTTTGCAGGGACCAATCACAAACTGGCTTATCCACCTGGCGCGCTATTGGCGGGTTTAACACGATGATGATAGAGAAGCGACCAAGCAGCTTCTTGTTTACATTCGGCCACCGAAACACAGCAACCCGTTGATGCCACTGACACTGCTACGTCACCCAGATCCTTGGTCTGATTGGTTGAAGGCAGTGTTGCCACAGTTACTTTAAAAAAGTAACTTAGTTACTTTACAGATTACTTGATTTTAAAAGTAATTTAGTTACTTTACAGATTACTTGATTTTAAAAGCAACAAAGTTAGATTACAAGTTACTTTATCGATTACATTCAGCAACTGCCGACAACACCCCATACAGCCTCAACATAAAAATGACAACCGGTTTACTGTGAGGCAGCTCAGCATTGCCAGCAGTAGGATCTGGGTTATTATGGCACGAAAGAGAGCGAGTCAACCGTGTTTAAGGGCAGCATTTCCGCTACAACATACTGCCAGACCAACTTCTTCAACTCTCCCCCACTTACTGGTTTTACACCGAAGTCCAGCTTTTGTTGTTTGGGTGGTGGGGGACCTCCTGCTCTCTGCTTCGCTCCACCTGGTGGGACTTGCTCTCTAAGTTTGACTGCAGTGCTGCGACTCCAAATGTTTCTTCAAATTTGACGTAGTGTTTTTGTAGCTAGATAGCACTTTGTCGCCATCAGCACAGAGTGTACAACGAACCTTAATATTGCCGTCTTTAGCTGACACAAACTCAAAATAGTGACTGTATTTCCAGCTAGAAAGCGCACATCTCTCTCCTCCCTCCATTGTTGTTTACGTTTGTGTTGCTGCATGGTACACGGGAACTGTCCTCACGTTGAAAAGGTGACTTGTCGCATACGTGAATTCACTCCCCGAGACACAAGAAGAAAGCAAAAAGATATATTTTTACTAAGGAAAATGACAAAAATAGTAACGCACAGTGACTTGGATAAGTAACTTCAATCTGATTACTGGTTTGGAAATAGTAACGTTAGAAAAGTAGCGTTAGATTGCTCGTTACTGAAAAAAGTGGTCAGATTAGAGTAACGCGTTACGTGGCATCACTGGTTGAAGGACTCCCAAGTTGCGTACAGAGTCATTTGAACTATGCCTGTTGATCACGCCTCTTGTGCAGTAGAACATACAAAGCAGACTCCCCAGACTAATGTTCAATCTTAAAAGATTGAGCTTGGTCTGGTGATAGCCAGACTAGAGAGTTTGATCACAACAGAACAACGTTTAACGCCACCACTAATGCTAGCTGAACCAGTTAGCATTAGCTCACTCAATGGCGCTTCTCAACTGAGTTACCAGTCGTGGAAAAGCATTGACCCAACTACATTCATCTAACAGCTTTAGTGACTTTCAGATTAAAAATACAAATTATGATCAATAAATAATGAATTATATACTTATATCAATAAGGCTTTATTGGTCCCCAAAATTCACGAGCTACCCAGCAGTATGTAAAGTGATATATAAAATATATATGTAAAGTCATTCATATGCTCAAACTTAAAAGCAACACATTAATGCATCAATAATTACAATCCTAATACATATATTTATTATTCTGAAATGGGCCAATCTGCATGAAGAGCACTTTTGCTTTTTAAGCATGTTTTGATGCTTACACTTTTTACTTTTAGCATAGACTGTATATACAGGGTGTCCGCTGGGTTTTAAAAAGTACAAACAGGTAGTAAATCAAATTAGTAAAAATGAAGGCCATTAAAAGGAATTAATCGCCATTTTACAAGGTATTCATTTTTAGAATTATTTTTTGCAAACTATGAGTTGTACATTTGTTTTATTATCTCTATTTAAGCTGCTCTTGTAATGTTTGTGTGATATTATATCCTATCCCGCATCGGTTGATAGCCTATCTTAGCCAGACAAGCCAGAGCCACATCTAGATTTTGGGTCTGGGAACACACCATTGGCAGGGCTCAATCCAAGGGGCGGGATAAACCGCTGTCTTTCAAATTGCATGCAATAGGATAGCGCTACAACCAAGCAGAGCAACGAAGAAGATGGCGGAGCTAGTTGATAGATTCAACTTTTGCCGTATCTGGTCGGCAAAACTGTGGATGAAACATTTTGCGCTCTGAACTGGATGACTAGTGGCTGCTGAACGTCAAGCTCCTTAACAGCTCTGACAGCTAAGCTACCTACACAAACATGGGCAAATGCAAATTTTCTGATAAAGGGCTAGAGGACCCGGCGTTTAAAGACTGGCTCAGGCCTGTAGAGAGGAAAGACCGGCAGACTTACTGTTTGGTTTGTAAAAATACCATCGGTATAACTTGGATGGGGGTTAACGCTCTTCGGTTGCTTATGTAATGTACCAGCCATAAATCTGGAATACGCGGAGAACAATTAAATGTGCGCAGCCGACCTGTCATACGCAAATGTGACGTCATGGGACCGCTGTAACTATTTATACTTGTGCGTAGTTGCATTCTTCTCCTGAACAGAGGTGGCACTAATGAACAAAGGCTACAGACTTTGCTATTTCTAAGGACTAGAAGAAGAAGAAAAAGCTAAACAACGGAAGAACTGGCAGCAGCATTGCCGACAATGCTTTGATTTGATTCGATTAGCCTTTCATTTGCCATAAAAGAACTCCTCTTAACCCAGTAAGTTTACAAGAGAGACTTGCAGTCACTCTGAGAGTCCTGGCATCCGGTTGTCCACAAACTCATCCATGCTTCCTGTTTCTGCTTTGTCACGTGTCGCTGAAAAAAAATAGAGTGGTGCGCGCCTTCTGCTCGCGCACTCAAAATCCTGGCACATTGGTGCACGCCAGCGAGCTCTACGTCATTTTAACGTCACATTGGCGAGCGCCATCTCGGCTACGGCGACTGTAAAACGGCCCATATCAATCTCATTAATGAGTTTCTGTGCTGCTGCTACCGTTAGGCCTACACCAGTGCCACCATCCAAACCACCGTTACGGCTACAGCGTCGACTACAGTATAAACGTAATATACGTATAAACCTGCAACTCAATGGCGTGTTGGTTTTAAAAAAGAAGGTAATAAAAATGGTATTAAAAGGTATTGAATTTACCTCCCTGGATTTCTGTATATACCCTGATATAACTAGACCTTCACTGAAGTGCTAGTTAATCCTGTGGTCCATCTTACCTGTTAGAAATTGTGATTAAAAGAATCAAAATGCAGTAAAACGTAGTTGTTTATCAAAACAAGATGTTTTCTTGTTGTCTCCTAATCTCAAAATGCTCCATAAGGTCGCATTTCCTTCCGGGTCCCCTTTTAGTTTTGTATCTTTCACCAAACACACATTACAATAAATGTAAAGAGACATGCCATAAAGATGGTATGTAGCCTGCTGTTAATGCCAGAACCAGCAAATTTCTTTCAAATATTAGTTTTGAACTTATAGCATTAGAATGGCTTTAATGAAACGGCTCAGGCTTGTGTCCCAGCTGATCACCAAAACGCAGCCGTTTCCTCAGCTAAGCGCATTGTTGTGGCTGCCTAACCTGATTTGTTGAGTGCCTGCTGCGTTTCCGTCTGCACAAAACAAAGTTAAAGTCCTCTCTGGAAGGGAAACGGAACAGTCATAAAACTCAGATTCCTCCGATATGGTGGGTCTTTGTCATCCGGTTTATTTCATCAATATTTCAGTGTCGAGGACAGAACAGAGGGGTGCCAGCTGTTGGGACAGAAATCTTTTCTCGGATTCTTGTAGCTCGTGCACTGTGTGCTCACATTCTGGCCCAAGTCAGACAACTTTATTACCCGTCCAATTTATTTGTGTCCTGTCGCCGTAGCAGAGCCTGCAACATCTAGTTTATCGTTACCATAAAGAATGTTAGTGACGAAAGAACAATTGGTTCAAATGTAGTCGGACAGAAACCACGAGGGCTGTGTGAAGCTATTATAGCGTTGTGTGTAATGGGTCCCCAGCCAGGTTCTGCTTCATCCCATCAGTCAGGTTTAAGAGCGCAGGGCGCCCGTCAGCCCCAGCAAGCCTTCTGGGACCGAGCAGAGCTCAGGATGAAATGACACGTCTTGACATCTTAAATTCAGCAAGATTAAACCCACACCAGAAGAGGAGGAGCAGACCACTCTCCTTCTGTTTTATGTCCCTTTCCACCTACCCCTTTTGTTCCTTTAAACTGTCTTCAGAGACTTCTGCCTTATTGTTGCCTTTGAGGGCCTGTCTGGAAAATGGAAATAGTTTCCCCCGTTATTTCACAACTGTTCCTGACTGTTTGTCTATGTCTTTCTTTCTGCAGAGAGGATCAGACGAGCTGAGTATGTACAACAGTCCCAACTCAGGCATGAGCAGTATCAGTGGTGAGTTTGTTCCGACCACCCTTGGACGGGGGGGAGAAATTGCAGGCAACCATTTGATCGGTAGTGACCGACGGCATTAAAAGGAGTTAAATGGTGTTTGAAAAGTGAACCCCATGGGAGCTGTTTGGTGTGTGAATAACATCACGCTCCTCTGTAGGAGGGCACCCACACACCAAAACATGTGACTGAAGGATATCTCTGCATTGTAATGCCTCCCCCTGCTATCGGCAGCAGAACTAAGGACGACTGCAAGAGTTGGTTGTGGCACTACAAAGAAAAGATTGACAAACTTCACGTATTAAACAACATCTAGTGTCTTTAATCAAAGTCCCAGTCTACCATTGCTACACAACGCCCCCCTTCCAAGCTAATGTCACCCCGTCCCAATGTGCCCTGAGATGATTCTCAGACTGCCTTTATTTAGGCACCTGATGTGCATTGACAGTTCTTTAATTTCAGGATCCCAGCTTCTACAACATGACTAGGTCGGGTGTTCTGCTACAAAACAGAATTATTAAATTATTATTCATCTGGGGTAGTTTGACCGGCACAGGCTACTATGTACCTTCTCAAAATCATATTCTTTTCAGAACAAATCTGATGTGCAGACCCAAACTATGAAATGATCCTTCTAACAAGTACTGTGTGTATCCCAGTCTGATGCATCAGGAAAAAGTCATCTGAAAATATAAATAGTCCCCAACAAATTTACTATTTCGTCCTGTTTGAAAAATACTTGCTAAAAATGTGTGTGGTCAGCTGTTTTAGGAAATGACTGAGCTTTTAGTAGTTTATAATCATGACACGGTTTCAAAGAATGATCTCTTCGATAGGAACCAATGGGCTTAAGGGACGGACTGACACATTGTTGCTTCTTACCTTTTCCTGAGATGTGTTGACAGTGACAAAAATGCTTTATACCATTGCATCGATTGGCACAGGTAATGGATGTTTATGCTACACTTTCAGACGGGGCTTCCAATGGCAGTGACAGTAAAAAGCTGAGGGTGGAGGAGGCCCCACCATCTCGTGTGCTCCACATCAGGAAGCTGCCCAACGAGGCCTCAGAGACCGAAGTCATTGCCCTCGGCTTGCCTTTTGGCAAAGTTACCAATATCCTCACACTGAAGGGGAAGAACCAGGTGAGTGGAGGAAGCCGTGGACATGGTGTATTTGTTAGAACCACATAAGCGTTAGGGTTGGATACCGTTCACATTTTTATCGGTACCGGTACCTGAAATCCGGTTCCGCTACCCAGCAGTACTTTCTCTCGTAATAAAAAAAAAAAAAATGTCAGTTGTAAAAATAATTCCAATATTTCCTATTCATACTTAGAACATTTTATTTATTTAGAACATTTTACACTTAAAATAAAATAAACAAAAAAAAGCACACCTGCCTCTCTCCTCCCAAACCCGCCCCTGCAACCTATTAAATCAAATAATTATTAATTTCTTACACTGCACTGTAACTTTTATTCTCGTATTTGTATCTTATTATTTTTTTAGCCTCTTTTATTTTGCATGACCGTTTTTAATTGCTCTTTAAAGGCTCTGACACACAAACCCGACAGTCGGACAGACTGCCCCCCCAAGTTGGTCAAAAAAGTGCCTCGGAACACACCGAAGCGACGCCAACTTCAGCGTACGTTCATGCGCGTGTGCGAGACGTAATACGTCTCCATAACAGCAGGTGGCGCTAATCTATATTGACGCCCAAAAAATGAAAAGCGGCAGCTGATTGGACGAAGGCGTCATATGGGTCTGCCTGCTCCCGGATTTTACAACCGGGCATAATGGCGGCTTCGTTCGGGATACGATCTCATGTTTTACAAAGATAGTTCACCAAAACGTGTTTCTGAAAACATTTTAAGCGAGAAATAGGCCATGCAGTTGCTGAATCTGTCTTCATTTCAGATCAACAAAGGTCAGTTTAAAAGATTTTCCTCAGATTTTGAGAGGCGTTAGTCAGGCTCATCCCGCTTGTCATTTCCGGGTTAGCACTCCACCAATCAGATGGGTCATTGAGTCCGACTGCCTGCCTTCCAATTCAATATGTCAAATTGGTCCAAATGAAGGCCGACGGCTCCTCCGACTGACAATAGCCCGGAACACACCGAACGGACTCGAGTCACCGACCTCGCCAGACTGTCCAACGGCCGATAATCGGGTTGGTGTGTCAGTGCCTTAATGTTCGATATTTTTAAACATGTGAAATTACAAAAGTTACGGGAAAACGCATCAAAATACAACAGTTTATTTCAACTGACAGTCATATTGGACTCGTCCAACATGAATAAATAAATAAGGACCATGTCTACAGAACAGGACATGTTTTACTGGTTGGACAGTATAAAATATATAAATAAAGAGAACAGGACATGTTTTACTGGTTGGACAGTATAGGACATGTTTTACTGGTTGGACAGTATCAAATATATAAATGAAGAGAACAGGACACAACCTTTCTTTCGCTTCTCTGATTTTTTCCGTTTTGTTTGGTGGTGCACGATATATCGGCCGATATGGTCATTTTTTTACACATCTGTATTGTTCCGATGTCAAAATAGGGCCGATGAATAGGGCCGATGTGAATCATTCCTGTGTATTTGACGTGTGTAGGCTTAGATGTGAATGTGTGAGAATTTAGATTTAAATCTGACCTGTGGAGGGCAGTAATACGCTTAACAGCATCTATACTGCTGAAATCAGAAGAAGAAGAAGAAAAAGCGTGGGTGGGGATGTTGGTTTTTGCAGACGGAATCTGCGGCGAAGTGGGACACTGGAAACTTTAATAGACCACCGGCTCTCGGTGGGCGGGGGAGAGATGAATGTTCGGAAATAAGAGGTTGCTGTTCGGTTGCTGCGGCCCACCGTACAGGTTAGTTTGACCAGCGGGCAGCAGCGGCGGCCGAAGTGGGCAGCAGCCGCGATCATGGGGGGACATTCTCAGCGGTGAAACGCAAACGGGGGCTGGACCTAGCTAGGTGGAAAGCTAACGCTAGCCAGCCACCTGTTCCATCAATTCTGGTTGCAAGTGTCTGCTCATTAGACAACAAACTGGAGTACATCCAACTTAAACGAAACTCTAGAGACTACTGTGTTTTTCTTGTTGTGGAAACATGTCGCCGGGTAAGAGTGGAGGCTTTGTTAACACGGACTTGTGCAGAAATTAGCTGCTTGTATCCAACTAAATGCTAACTGCTGGGGAAGTTTGTGACTAGTAAATGCCGACCGTTCTACATTTCACGCAAATTTACAACTGTGTTTATAATCTCCTACATGTAGCTATTGCACACACACGTAAAGTTCAGCTAATGCATACTAGCATTAGCGCTTGGTTGACTGTAAACACCTGTTTCGTATGTCGTTTTTATATATTTTAAATGTGTAACCATTACAGCCACGGTGAAATGTTTCGTGTATATGGTTGAAATGACAATAAAACACATTTGGGTTGAGTTGAATGCTGCCTCACTGTTGGTCTGTAGGTGGATGTGGCTTGGGAGTAGAGTCTAAGCAGCGAAGCAAGTGCATTCTGGGATTTGGTGTCTTTCATCCATATGAGCAAAAAACACATTTTCTGGCTTATCTCGGCCTAGAAGGCACCAATTTCTATAATTTCAAGGGTTAGGCCTAACCTTTAAGTACTTGGCAGTTACTGTACTTCCAGTTCAGACTGCAAAAACCAGTGTCTGTTCAGTCCAGTTTGTTCTGGCTCCATTTTCACATTTTACCTCTTTCAATACTTTTGGCTTTGGCCATTTAAGGCCTACTACTGTACTTTAAAGTTTTGAACTGTTGTACAATGTTCACAGAATACAGTGACTTGGTCTCAAGTGAGTTAGATGTTTATTGTGAATACTCAGGGTTGGCTTATTCATAGTGTGAATTCAGGACACACTTGTATCCTTTTAAAAATGTATTTTTATATAAATATTTATTTTTTCTTCTGAAAATCTGATGACAGTCATATTAAGGTGCCCAATATCAGTGATTTCTGAAAATAAATCACAAAAGTAAAAGAAAATGCCTTTTGGAAAATAGTTCCTTATTTGATTATCATAAAAAATGTGTTCTATACAGAGATATCGACATCGGTAAATATCGGTATTGGCCATAACAGCAATATTAATATCGGTTATCGGTATCGGCCACAATTTTCACATCGGTGCATCACTAGTTTTGTTTTCTCTATCTATTTCTTCACTTACACTGTCACTCTGTTGAAATATACACACACGTGGTACACTCCATAGTCTAGTAGTGGCCACACAGCCAATGGACGGGACGCAGCGCTCCACAAAATAAACTACATATTACATACTTATTGCGACACTTTCGATATATTGCGATAACGATATTGAGTCGATATACTGTATCTTGCACCCCTAGATATAATATTGCGCAGCGTAATATTGCGATAAAGATGTTGAATTGCCTATAGAAATAAAGTTGCCTTGCTTTGCACTACAACCTCCAGCCTGCCAGTCAGCGACCAGGGCATAGAGATGACTGTTGTTCCTTCTTGTCTCAGAGGAAGTATGTCAACAGCACTGTGACTGCTTTCGTCTCGCCATTAATATCCTATAGCAGTGAACGGTGTCTGTGTGAATTTTTGAAAACTGTAACCACACTTGCAACCGCTTTATCGGTATTGCCGTGACTCACTGGAACCTAAACAAACCGCAGAGGCAACGTGGTTTACTCAAGTTTGCTCCGTCCGCACCTCTGCGTGCGTGCGTGCGTGTGTCCGAGATAGCAGCTAACGCATATCTGACACCATCACCCAGATGTGCCAATCACTGGAACGAGACAAACCAGCTTAACCAGCATACAAATAACAAAAATTAAAGTTAAATTAAATGGAGAAGAGCTTGGATGTTAAACAAGAGCTTATTCATTATTTTACCTACTGTTAAAAAAAGCAAATACAGGTTAATCTCTCATACACTACTCTTTTTGCACTATTTTTGTATTCCTTCTGAAAGTGACTTTATTTTGTGGTTGGATTGATCGCCTACATCTGGCTTCAGGTTGTACTACAAATTCATTTTACTTGAACAGTGCAGTTTTAAATAATTTTAATAAATAGAGATTTGAACCTTGTTGAAATTTTTGTGGAAATTGTTAATTGAGCAATGGGAAAATAATTGCTAATTGAAAAATGAATCGTTAGATTAGTCGACTAATCGAAAAAATTATCGCTAGATTAATTGTTTAAAAAATAATCGTTTGGGACAGCCCTAGTATCACAGGAGGACTTTGGACTCATTGGGTCTTGCCCTCTTGAACCGCATCTGAGACGTGCCCACAGCTCCATACGAAGCGGACCAAAAGCCTATTGTGTGTCTGCTGACGAGGGCCGTAGGAGATATTTGGGTCAGAGATTTCTGTCAAGTACAGCTTCATTGTTCTCCTCGCAGTACGGATGTCAGTGTGTCGCCTATTCTCCATCAATCGACGCCCCTCGATGTTCACACAACTTCATCTGTTTTGGTCTAGAGGACAGAGGTTCTGTTGATTTATTTGTCTGTAACTTGCAGGATATCTAAAATAACTTTTGCATTGTTCAGTGAAAAATGGGTGGAAGGTTTGCCCAATTTTGTGGAAATTAAGTAGCAGATAATTACTTCTAGTTCTTCTTTTTCTCTTCTTCCAGGCGTTCTTGGAGATGGGGACGGAGGAGACAGCCATCACTATGGTTAACTACTACACCAATGTAACTCCGCATATCCGCAATGTCCCTGTCTTTATTCAGTACTCCAATCACAAAGAACTCAAAACTGATGCTGGCAATCAGGTTGGTAGACCCAGACTAACAGACCAAACACTACAACCACAGGGCGGCTGTGGCTCAGTGGTAGAGCGGTTGCCTGCCAATCGGAAGGTTGGTGGTTCGATCCTTGGCCCTGCAGTCCCATGTCGAAGTGTCCCTGGACAAGACACTGAACCCCGAGTTGCCCCCGATGCTGTGCATCGGAGTGTAAATGTGTTTGAATGATTATCTGATGAGCAGGTGGCAGCCTCGGCCACAGTGTGTGAATGGTTGAAGAGCTTTTTGTCTTAATACTTAATGACGTCCTGAAGTAATTGGAGGTGTAAAACGTATAAAGATAATCATGTTCAACCCTAGAGGCTACCTTGTTTAGTGTTTGGCAAATGTGGACACGTGTCAGTGTCTATGTCCTGATTTCTTTTAAATGATTATTTCACCATGTTTGCTGTTGAGCCCCATTGTGTGCCAGTGACTGACGGCTTGTGTTTGGCCGTAGCGGACCCAGGCGGTGCTTCAGGCAGTGTCGGCGGTCCAGTCCGGCGGCTCGCCCAGCTCAGACGTACAGGAGGCTCTGGCTGCAGCCTCCAGTCCTGTGCTGCGGATCATCATCGACAACATGTTCTACCCTGTAACGCTGGATGTGCTGCAACAGGTACGCAGCCCACACAGGAACGGTTCAATTGGCATGTGACATAACACTCATATATATACTTATATTTGTTTGTATTGTTTGATTTGTTTTCAGATTTTCTCCAAGTTTGGCACAGTCATGAAGATAATCACATTCACCAAGAATAATCAGTTCCAGGCCCTTCTGCAGTTCAGCGATCCTGTGAATGCACAGCAGGCCAAACTGGTAAGAGCGTGTTTACCTGCAGCTCTTTAGCATTAATGTGTTAGTGCTTTGCAATGCCACATTTAATAGTTGAACGTATATGATGACTCGTTTTCTCCTGCCAGGCACTGGATGGCCAGAACATCTACAACTCGTGTTGCACGCTGCGTATCGACTTCTCCAAGCTGGTCAACCTGAATGTCAAGTACAACAACGATAAGAGTCGCGACTACACGCGGCCCGAGCTGCCTGCTGGTGACGGCCAGCCCAGCATCGACCCCTCGGTGGCCGCTGCCTTCAGCAAAGACTCCAACTCCCTCCTCGGTAAGATCCCAGGTACATCACACTTTTCTTTTTCTTCCTTTTTATCCTGTTGTTGATGTTTGTGCCAGCTGCTTTAATTTAGTCTCATGAGACATTTTTATCAGGTTGAATAATTTGTAAAAGCTGTGTTTTTATTTTTGAAATGGAATTAATCAAAGCTGAGTGGTGGCTGTTTATCAGTCATTTTGGCTGGTTTATGGCTTGCGTCCATGCCCGGCTCAGTGTTGTTATGCTGTGGTTTAGTGGAAGTGCTGCTCTCCATTCCATGATTGCCTGGTCTGCTTCCCGACAGGAGCGCTGAACCCTCTGAGCGCGGCGGCGGCGGCAGCTGCTGCTGCAGGGAGGGTGGCCCTCGCTGGACAGACGGGCTCCAGCGGAGTCCTGCTGGTCAGCAACCTCAACGAGGAGGTTAGTAACACACCTGCACACACACCTGTCAGACGGACCATCTATCTCCCCCAACTTCATCCCTCTGTAGTTTTGTTTTTGCTGTTTAGGGCAGGTAGTTTCCCTGTGCTACTTTTGTCATGTCATAGCGGAGACCTTAAGAAGGTCCGTGCTGGGATGTTTATGTTACATAATGTGGTGTATTTAGCTGCTGTGATCTTGGTCAGTTCTATTTGCATCCAAATATTAGATACTCTCAGATTTAGAGCTCTTCTGTGAGAATACGAGCGTGGTTTTGTTTGAGCTTTTTAATTCCCCCGAATGCTTTTCTGTAGCCGGGCTAATAACATCTTAGGCGGAAAAGTAGTCCATATCTTTTCTAGATATTTCCACAACGTTTAGCCACTCAGAGCTGTGATGATGTCTGTTCTGATGGACGCTGATCACTGAACTGTCCCAGGGGACACTCAACATTACACTGAGGGCCAGGTGTACTAACGCTTTTGCGCCCACGTCAGGCGTATTTGTTTCGCAACGTGCGCGTAAAAGCATGGCGAGGTATGTACAGACAGGCCACACTGAGGTAAAAGCGCAGACTGCCTGTCGCGGGAACTGAAAATGGCAAATTGCGGAGGGTCTAGGGGAAAGGGGGAGTTTCCCTTAAAGAGATGGGAGGGGAAGCGTAAAGTGATTAAGCAGCCATGCAATATTACACTTACTGGAAGAAATCTAAGATGGCATTGAATCTCTGACTCAGCGTTCACATTCCATTCCACTAGTTGTTAAACTCCTCGCTACATTGCAAATATTGGCATCAGGATCATTTCAAACAGTCATCACATCAGCAGCGGGAATATCGTAGTCTGCACTCAGCCGTATCATAGCACCAGTACGTAACGCTTTGCTACAGCGCACTAGTCAATACATACATTTCCCCACTACTAATGCCGAAGTTAACATGCATCAAGCTGTTACCTCATGAACAAGCAGATCAACTTTGTTATCGCTAAATCTTTGTTTTTGCTGTTTTGACTGACTTGGTGGCAGATCCATGATAGAAAGATACGCGCAATTTACAATATAGTGGGCGGAGAAAGGCGCTGATTACCCGATGAACTGCAGGTTTGGTAAATACGACGTAAGCTAAAGTATCGCAGTGTGCGCTTTCTGCGGGTTGGCCATGGCGCTGGTAACGTTTGTGCTTCGTAATCGTTTGCAAATATACGTGCATCTGTCCCTGAGAGTCCAAACTTCTTCAGAATAGATGCACTGGACCTCTTGTTATTATTCCAGTTAGTTTTGATATGAAGTATAAAAAAGAACATGTCTAACCTTTTCTTTTGCTTTTTTAGTGTCCTTTACACACCCAGAATCTTGCCGTTATTTTTATTTTTTTTTAACTTTTGGTCAAGCCTATGTCCCTATAAGAGAGAGGGGGATTTGCTGTTTCTGTCACCGCACCAGAACCCTCCCTCTTTCCTCCTCTGATGTTCTGCCCTCCCTTCTCTTGTCAAACTGTATCTAACTCCGCTAACTGTCTCTCTCTGTTTTTCTCTCTAAGCTCTGCTCACCTCTCCTCAGCTCATATGAAAGCTCATATGAAATCATTCTGTGGTCTCCTAAGCTGTGTCTCAGTCCTGGGAACAAATACCTGCCTCTCTGAAACGCTCGCTCACTGACTTTTCTCCCTCTTCCTCTGCGTTTTGCCTTTTTTAACTGTGACCTAAGCGGCATCTAATTTGTCTCACCTAATGTCTCTGTCTCTTTCCTCATCAGTCTGTTTTCTCTGGCTGTGAATGAGCTTCTGACAGTATCTCAACCACTCAAACACCTGATGTTAAGATACTGTGCTTAATCCTTCTTTTAGCCTCTCAGACTTGTGTGAACGCCATGTTTTACTCAGGTGGCCTTCACATCAACTCTTGCCTGCCAAATTATACTGCCAAACTAATATTGAACTGCATGGTCTCTTAACTACCCCCCCCCCCCTCAGCTTCTCACACCCTTGTAGTACCCTTCTCTCCCTCGCTGAAAGATTGTACATCTTCAGATTTCCGACCTGCTGCATGTTGTTTTTTTATCCCATGGTTATGACTTTATATTGCTGATTTTATTATGATTTTGACATGTTTGTAACTTTACCTCATGCTTGTCCAGGGTGAAGCTATTTGCTGTATTTTGACTAAAGAAAACATTGATCCAAGCCATTATCTCTGACCAAACTACCTGCATTATTCCAGTGTACTGACCTATATTTTATTTTTTGTCCCTCCTCCCCCCCCCACTTTTTTTTTTTTTTTATTCCCTCTCCCCCCCAATTTGCATTTGCTTCCCTATTCATCCCCCCCTCCCCCCCCTCCCTCTCTACCCCCCCCATCCCTCCTCCTCTCCCCTCCATTCATTCTGCCCTCTCCCCCCCCACTCCATGTGCTGGTGGGGGACTTTTAATCACCCCTTCCTATTGCTCCACCTCCTCCCACATTAACCCCCCCCCCCTCCATGACTCCTCTCTCTCCGCCTGTTCCCCTCCTTCATGACCCACCACCTCCATCACTCTCCGGGGGGAAAACAAAAACCACCATTCCTCCTACCTACCTCCGTTCTGGATCGATCTGTCCATCTCTACCTCCGCTCCGCTCCGACTCTTCTACCTCTCTACCTGTCTCACGCTGCTTGTTGCTCTTCTCTCCCTCTAAAGATGGTTACGCCCCAAAGTCTGTTTACCCTCTTCGGTATGTTATCGTTAGCTCTCTCTCTCTCTCTCTCTCTCTCTCTCTCTCTCTCTCTCTCTCTCTCTCTCTCTCTCTCTCTCTCTGTGTCTCTCTACCTTCTCTTTTTGTTCTATTTCATTCTTTATTTGAGACATTTGTCATTATTAGTATTATTATTATTATTATTACAAGCTTATGTATATTTATATGCGCACAGTAGCTTGCTTGGTAATTTGTAATATATTTTGGCCCCCTGTTTATTGGTTTGGGTTAATGTTCATTACCTTTGCCCTAAAATCTGCTACTTCGTAATCTGTTAATGCACGGTTAAGTGATTATTTTTTGCATGCTGTTTTTTTTTTATTTCTAGCCAGCTTGATAACTTATCTGTTTCGAGGGTGTCTCTTCTCTTTACCTGTTCTCTCTACACACCTCTCACTCTACTGTGAAGTTCTTGTGTGTCCTCTGCTAGTCTCTCTTCTGTGTTTTCTTGTCTTTAAATGTCCTTGTCTCCGATGCTAACTTTCAGTGTTTTTCTAACTGTCTGCTTTCTCTCCACCTCACCGCTTCTCCTCGTGCCCGCCTGTGGCTCTAATCCAGGAGTGTACGGCGATGTCCAGAGGGTGAAGATCCTTTACAATAAGAAGGACAGCGCTCTCATTCAGATGTCCGATGGCAACCAGGCCCAGCTAGGTGAGCAGACGTCACAAGCACCACCTCGGTCCCTCACGGATCATCGTGTTGGGACGCTCGGGCATCCCAGGAGGCGTAAACCTCACTGAGTGCCACTACAAATGTTAAATAATGTTATTACAGATGTTGGACGTCATATTAGACTAACCAACACTGCCTTTCAAGTTTTCTAAATGGATGAAACAAGACATTCAAGACATTACAAGACTTTGCTTCGTCTCTGACAAATATTTAGATTAATATCTAATCTACTTACGTAATTTACTTAGAAGCCAACCTCAGAGGTGATCTGTATCACTGTAGTTCACACTTTGTGATAATACCTACATTTTTGGGTTACTTTGCATTACTTAATGATTATTCTGTCTGTAAAATCGTTGGACATCTCAAACATGGAGAAGGCAGAAATTGTAAGACATATTGCAAGGGCAAAGGCACTGCAGTCTGTCAAAGCATACTCGAGAGAAATCAAGGCCGACTGCAGCACAGACCTCCGCCAAGGCTGTAGCCTATCTCGCAGTGTTAAGGAAAGTGAAAAATAATTTGTGTCCGCTCCAGAATGTAACGGTTTCTTCCTTGGCCCATGCTGCTCTCTTAAACCACGTTTCATGTCAATCGGGCCCGTAGTTTTTGTGTAGCCCTGCTGACAAACCAAACCGAAAACATAACCTCCAGCTATGTGTACTCCTATGTCAAATATTGTCTGAAAAATCTACCGAGAAGTCTGGCAATTTGAGTTTGGACATTTTGAAATGGACGATATGGAGGAACCCTTAAGAGACAGAGCTGTCCTTCAGTATGTTGGAAAACAGAGTTGTGAGTATGGCCAGTTCACTGCTGCCGTTGTTGTGTGGCGAGTCAACTCAGTGTGACTGCATACAAAGACTTTCACTTTTAACCCTTTTATGAATATGGGTCTAGTTTTAACGGTGTAGTGATTTACATGTTTTCTTTGAATTGGGTTCAGTTAGTAGAGCCAGCGAATACCACATTACAGGCTACAGCGATTTCACCACTGACCATCCTCTCTTTTGCCGCGGCCACAGCAATGAGCCACCTGAATGGCCAAAAGATGTACGGGAAGATCATCCGGGTGACGCTGTCCAAGCACCAGACGGTGGCGCTGCCCCGTGACGGCCTGGACGACCAGGGCCTGACCAAGGACTACGCCAACTCCCCACTTCACCGCTTCAAGAAACCTGGCTCCAAGAATTTCCAGAACATCTTCCCGCCATCTGCCACCCTTCACCTCTCCAACGTCCCGTAAGTACCAGGCCAGTCGGTTCTGTTAGATACTGGACAGTGTTCGGTCTTCAACATCCCTTGAATTCCACTGGGAATCACAGTAGGCTCAGGTCCGTGGAGTGTCCCAGAGAGCCAGAATGCTGGAACTGGTTCAACTACGTAAATTGAAATAAAAAAAAAAAAATAGTTATCAATTATGCTTTCACATGCCAATGTGAAAAAGACCATAGCAAGAAATACCAAGTGTCAGGTAGCAAAGGGCCGCTGCCAAGGACTCAGCCCACACGGGGCGCACACAAACATTAGAACCATTGTCCTTGCTCATTAACACTCTTCATTAGAGCTACTTGGTGCTTAAAAAACGAGTCCTCATTACTGTGACTTGTGGCCTTTATTTCAACAGACAAGATGTGACGGAGGATGACCTGCGACTGCTCTTTTCCAACGCCGGAGGCACTGTGAAAGCATTCAAGTTTTTCCAGTAAGTAGACCTGTCCTACTGAAGGAGCCAGGATGGGCTCCATCAACACAATGAGTGATTCTTGCTGTGGTTTAGCGTTTGTGCGCTGGTACTTACTGCGGTGTCATATCTGTTTTAGGGATCGCAAAATGGCTCTGATCCAGATGTCAACAGTGGAGGAGGCCATCCAGGCCCTGATTGACCTGCACAACTACAACATGGGAGGCAGCCAGCACCTGAGAGTCTCCTTCTCCAAGTCCACCATCTAAAGATCTGACCCACAGCGTGTCGGAAACCTTACAGACTGTCTGGACACCGGGGGTGGGGGGCAGTTTTGTTGTTGGGGTTTTGTTGATCCTGTCATTCCTAGAGAGAGACTGACATTTTTGACTGGCATCCCTTTTTTTAAAGAGAAGAACTGAGTATGTTTCAGATACTGGATCCTCCCAGCTATTCTTAACTGTACCTCTGTATTTTTATGTAAAACACAATATTACATGATTGATTGTCCCCCTGTATGATAGTTTGATGTAGATCAGTGTTTAATTCTTTAAGTTGGAAAGATACAGTACTTATGTGCCTTACTTGACAATATCAACCATTTCTACAGCTGGACATGGTTACTCATTACTCTGCTATGCTTCTGAGGCACATTGGTATTGGATATTTTTGGGGGTTAGTGAGAATGCAAGCTGTGTTGTCATCCTCTAGACATTGTTACAGTTTCCCTTTTAGTTTATCAACCGAAGAGAATATTCCTGAGGCAACATGTAAGAGTTTTCCAGCATCCTGTGCCTGGCAGCTTCACTTGAATTCCATTATTCCACGAGTACGCTCAGTGTCAGACTGTTCTCCCCAGTTTTTAATTCACATATCACGGTGTGATTTCTTTATCCGTGTTTTGAAGCCTTTCATGCTTTTTCTTCTTGGCAGTGAGGTGTAATCGTCAGTGACAATGGTTTTCTAAGCATGTTTAGTTATGATAGGATCTCCCATCAGAAAGTGTTGCATGCTGTGGAAAAAGTTAGAAGAGGAGTCCACTGTGATTTTATTGTCAAGTGACCGTTTACTAGAGAGGGCTACTCAGTTGGACCAAAGTTTCTGTGCCTTTTAGTGTTCCTTGACTTCATTTGAACTAAAAGCGTTAGAACACACTGACGGCCAGAATTATAAGTGGTGAGTTAATTCCCTTTTTTTTTTTTTTTTTTAACGACCCAACAGGACCTCTTTCTCAGAAATAACATAGTAATGTGTATTTTTTTTTTTTCTTCCAAGTCTGATTTTTATACAGCTCAAAATGTAAGGATTTGGTATAGTTCTGAAGAGGCACAATTAAAGGATGAATTATTTTCTAACAAGGGGAGGTGCGCCTTGGTTTCCTGCTTTTTGAGTTTTCCCTCACATGGTCTCTCTCATGTATTCTGCATTACGTCTGTAGCATGCTTAATAAAACTATTCTGTAGCGCTGCATTCACCTCTGTCTCTCTTCTTCTCTGTTCTGTCTGCTCTGCTCACTTCTGAAACCATCTTCAGTCCCAGGGTGGGAAAGAAGCCAAAACTCATTTTGGAGCCACTTGAAAACTCGCTCTTATAAGCCAGATTGAGCCCTCTGATGGTACTAATTTACAGGACAAGAAGTACATTTTGTGGATGCGTTTCCCACCCTGCCAACTGACACAATCTATTCCTTTTGATGTCTTGCTCCTCTCTTCTAGTAGTTGCCTATTTTCTAATCCGTCTCTGAGGGCCTGGCTCTCCTGACAGTCTGTCTGATCTATCTACTTGTTCTCACACCTTTTATCAATTACATAAATGGCCCCATTTGTCATTTTTCCAAGCTTTTTTGCATTTTACGCCACTGCCAGCTTTTGAGCGTCTTGAGTAAAATTGCTTCATACACAAACACAATGTATGCTGAGCCAATTAAAACCAGTGTACTGCTGCACAATGCCATGGAGAACACGGTACCGTTCACAACTTTTGAGTGTTTGGGACACCGTTTTGGTCCGTAGGAATATAAATGACTGATCTTTACCAATATTCAGTCCTGTGTTAAAGAACAAATCTGAACACCTGTACATGGCTGCTCTGGAGGAACAAGGCGTCATTGTTTGAGTCAAAGGATGACAACCGTATTCCTTTTCTTCCTCATATCACCAGTGTTTTGCAAGTTCACACTTAACAAGTGCAAGCTCAAAGTTCACACAGATTAAACTAAACCAGTTCATGTTCATTTCTTCCGGGGATTTGTGGTAACTAAGCTGCTCTGTGTCATTTTGAATTGGTTGCTGATGTGACCAACATAGGTGGTGATAGACAGATGGTTTATCCAATCAGCCTACCAGTATTTTCAGACAGCGGTAGCCCTAATTCGGTTAGCCGCTCGCTAATGCTTTTTTCTCTTGGATCCTTCTTTTGGAATATGGACCGGGAACCTGAAATGGTGCCTTTTATTCCTAAATTCTCGTTACACAAACGGCAAATATCCTTTACCGACATGTTGCTTGCTTGCTGAGCTAACGAGCTATTCTTTGCCTGCAGCAGCAGGGGTAGCCCATGGATGTATTAAGTAGGGGTAGGGGTAGCCTGGCTTGTGGTTGTATTTTCATACGCTCGGTTGATTTGGCCCATCTATCACCAACATAAGTGGTGATAGACACATGTTTTATCCAATCAGCTAACCAGGATTTTCACCCCTTCCCAAAAGTTCTCCAACGGAAAGTTCCCAGATGGATATACCGAGCAAATGCGAAGCAATCCATCTGGTGGAGTCAGGTTACTCCATGGTTAGGGTTTGATTCAGATTTATGTATGGGGAAATATCGGCAGGGAACCAGTTCTCAACATATCACCATCACACCGGCTACCGCAGAGCGGGCGCCGTTAACTGTCGTGATTGTGAACGGCGCTCAGTTCACCTCTCCCGTTGGTTAGTTTCAACAAACTGAAATGATCATTTCACCGTTCATCAGAAATATGAGCTTGTTCAACGCTTTTCAAACAAACGCATGCATGTGTGATGAGCGAGGTTGAGGAGAAACGAGGTAAGAATAATTGGAGAACCGTAGGGCCTGACTGAATCTAATTATCCTCATCATTATGACTATACTAATATGGAATCTAAATATTTTCGAATCACTTCAAGACTAATAAAATATATGAATCTCATTAAGGAAGAGATCATGACAATGAGCTACCATGTGAGTATGTCATTAACAGTTACAGCATAAGCGTGTATTGTGCCAACGTCACATGCTTACGCAGAAACCTCTTATCCACCCAGACTCCCATATTAAACCAACCTCACATTCCGCGTGTGATTAGAAACACGTATTGATTTCCAATATGAGCGCACCGTTGCCATGTCTCTCCGTTGGGACGGAGACTCTGAGAGAGCTGTACTGAATCAATGTGCCGCTATCCAGGCAATAGCCTCAATATTCTCCCCCACTCTGGTTCCAATTTGGTGCTCGATTGGAGACATCATTCTTCAGCTTTCTTCACAGAGAGTGGCTGTCAGTGGGGACACTGCATTTGTTTTGTGAGTGCAAACAGGGCCTCTGGGTACTGAAGACTGGCGTTGTCCTTACAGTTAGTTCTGTATTCGCTGTCATCACACGCCAATTGATTTCTATCTTTGTTCGACTCTACAGCTGTATAAAATGACACCCCACCAGGCACATTTCTTTTGCTGTTGTTCACATTGATAAAGGTATGGGCCGCACTAGTCACTATTTTTTTATATCGGCAATGGATCAAACGACGATGTGCGACGATGTGACAGGAGCACAGCGTTGAACCCAAATGGAATTATCACCCGATCCAGCAGCTCCCCTCAGCGCGACGCAATATTGTAGCGTCTTCCAGCTTATTGGTTTGGTTTTATGACCCTCAACTTTACGCTTTTGTTTCAGTCTCTGAGCTCTCATCAGACAGCAGCAGCTGTGTTCAACAGGACGCTCTGCTGAAGCCTCGGTCCTCTACCTGCTCCGCATCCAGACAGTCAGAGAGGAGCTGGGGAACACAGCACAGCATTCAGCAGCTAAAGAGACAGAGGTTTCCTCAGGAGCTGGTGGAGACCAAACACAGAGCTAGAAGAGAGAGAGAGAGAATATGATTGATAGTCATCATCTGGACACAAACACAAAGACTCCAAATGAATGCAGAGGCAAAGACATGACCAACAAGCTCGACCGGCCAATGGCGTAACTGCCTTCAGTACCGTTCTTTTAACTCTTTCCAATGAATAAATCCTCTCCGGTTCTGATATAACTGATGCTATTGCAGCATCTACGCTAACCTCTCCGCCATTGTTGTTTTGAACAAACGGTTGCCTCTCCGTGTCGTCACACACACCTAAACCAAACCGCAGGTTGCTTGCTGCCATGCAAGGTACCCGCTCTGCTGCAGTCCAGCCAAAAAAAAAAAACATTAGGAATAGCTGTTTCTTTCGGTCTGTACACGAATACGCCACACTCTGGTCCTAGCTTGTAATAACCGATGGTGTCCTGTGGGCCCATGCAAGGTGAGCATAGTAATATGCATGAACCGATAAAGTAATTCATTCATATAACAAACACTAAAAAGCTGCATAGTTTATGGGGAAGCTGTTTAGTTAATGACACAATATTAAAGTGACTGTTGCTGACGATGTTCTCCCTGATGTGCGATGAAAGTTGATCTCTGCTCCTAATGCTTTTATAATCTGCTGGTTAGACATCACAGTGCACTTCAAATAAAATGTTACTGCAGCTTCTCATGCCACTTTATAAAAACAAAAAGCCTCTCAGAGGAAAGCCTCATTGTCCCACAGCCTCATATATCATAAATGTCTGTTGCTGTTAAGGCGGTGGGTGGAATTGAAACACAAAGGTGTTAACCTGACAGTCAATTAGTATGCATCACAACAATAGCATCTCCTGTGAGTGTGTGACTGTGCAAAAAAGAAATCAAACAGTTGTTCATATGGCTGTCACAACCTTTTTTGTTGTTGTTAAATTCAATGATTAGAACCACTTGTGAATCCCTCCACATTATTGCTTTCTTGGCTATCCAGCCCAGTCTGGCTGCTTTTTATGTAAAAAGTGTTTATGTGAAAGTTGTGATAGTTTAGGCTTAAGAGCCACAGACAGGGTAGGGAATCAGAAAGTATGAGACACAGACTAATGCATTGTTAGTTTAGATCTTTTCATGGGGTATGGTAACAGAATAACCTTATTCTTTTAGGTCACGATTGTTCTGATGTTCATGCCCTAATAGGATTATGGCAAAAACAGATTACACAAAATGAAGCATGCATTTATTGCAACCAGCTTATCTCATCAAGAAACCTGAAGAAATGCGCATGAGAACACCGCAGCCTCCAGTTCCATCCCTTATTTTCCGAGCGTACAGTGTGTGGTGATGTATCAGCGTCAGTATGCGAACAAGTGTCTGTGCAGAGGTCTCTGCATTTCATATTCCTCCTGTCTTTTTTCATTAGGTTGTTTACCAGTTGAGCTGAATACCGAGCAGTCGGGGTTAGTGAATGAAAAGTAAGGGAGGGTGAATTGGCGTTAGAATTTAGAGGCATTTTTCAAAGTTGTATCCATTTTCTGTAATTCTCAGGCCTCCTGTTTTCAAAGGTCCCTTTCCTCTCCTTTCCAGTGTGTGTCAGACAGAGAAGCGGGAGCGCCAAGGCTTACAGAGTAATATAATCAGCCACCCTGCCGAACGCGGCCCTCACACACTGACGCAGGGCCCATTCGCATAATATTGGCACAGCCGCAGCACCCAGGGTGCCTTATGATTATGAAGATGAGGGGGAACACAGAGCTGCAAGCTGTCTGCTGTCTCCAGGGGCCCATAACACCCCCCCCACCCCCTCTCTTTCTCTCTCTCTGACATGCAGGTGAATCTCAACAGTTTCACCTGATGCACAATGATTGTTTTTTCTACCAATTGGTGTATTTTTTAGTACATCTCCGTGATTTTTTTCAGAGACGCGGCCTGTCCTGCAGACACTAGCTGGGGTTCGGGTATGGACGAACACTTAAGCCGCCTACATGCTGATGTAGATAACTCAGCAATAGTGATGGCCTCATTTTATCCATCACTACTGCCACCTCAAACTTTGTAAACCATTTTCTTTATTTTTGAAGCCCACTAGATGGCGCTCTTGGTTTAAAGAAAAATGCCAGAGGAATGGCAACTCAGTGTGCTTTCAACCCTTTGTTGGACAGAGAGCGCCATCTAGTGGGCTCAGAGAATAAAGAAGATGCTTCATGAAGCTCCATTTGACCATCACTATTCCGCGCTGGCTGTGCCATGGTTCTCCTGTGGGGAGAGCGGTGGAGGCAACTCAGAGGAAGTGCTACCCTTGGCGTGGTGTGGCCCACAAAATGGCCAACCAGTGCTGCGCTCAAAGTTCAAATTATTTCAACTTTGACCTTGTTGCCGCTGAATTTTTTAAAGCGCAACCGGGGTGAGATGAGATAAGGAGGTAACCTAAAGCGATGACGAGGTACACCTGCACTCGTCCTCCCTTGTGGTTTTAGCGCTGACCTTGCGTAGGCGTCTGTAGAACCGTAGAGATGGTAAGACATTTCCAGTCCGACTGGTAAAGAACTAACTTGTCTGTAACACAAAGAAACTTGATGCACAGAATGGGACAATGAAGCGATGGACGGTGATGATGCTGTAGATCTAGAGTTGGATTTTAAACTTTTGCCTTGTAAGCCTTTACCGCCAAGCAATGCCTACATGTGGCCTCTATTCAAAGTTCACAGAGAGTGATGTGTCATTACTGCTGCAAGCAATGTTCACAACGTTCTCTACAATCTATTATTATTGCCTTTATTTCAGCTGATACAATCAATGCCTGGATCAGTCCAGATACCAGTACTTAGGACTGGCACAGGACATTCCTAATTAACCCCTCAGAAGTATTTCATTTCTTTTACGAAGTAAAATACAGTACCCTGTTACATTAAACCAACTAGGCTAAAGTTGCCCTTCAATCTAAGGATGCCTTAGAAAGAAATGAGTTGCATAAAATCAGTGAAGCCAAAACACCGTTCATCTGAACACACTGCCCACATGAAGACGACACAGAGCTGGATTTAAATCAGCAAAATATAATGGCAAGTATTCCCTGATGCATTGCTAGAAGGTCCTTTGTGACCGTTTTCCTTAGAAGGTTTTCAGGGACCCATACCAGTCTCTTAAAATTGAAATGAATTGTGAAACATGAGACAATGGTTTATTTTATTGTGATTAAAGAGGAGGAGGAGATTACAGGGAAAACCCACTGGACACTGAGCGATAGGCAACTTGTTAGAGTATAACTCGATTTGACCGCCAGTCTATCTTCAAAATCTCTACAAACTTGAGCAGGACCTTGAACACCAACTCGGAGGAACCATGCCTCTCCAGCCGTCCAGCAAGTTGTTGCCTCAAGGTTTTTTGCAAATGTTCTGTATTTTAAAAGTACAGTGAAAGTCAACACTTTCATGAGACAACCTTTATGCAACACTGCTAAATGAAACTCAAATCAAACTTTTTGCAACCGGGCTCAGACTCAAGACACACACACACACACACACACACACACACACACGCCCACACAAACACACACACACACACACCTCCTGCTGAGGGTCCCTGTAACCTGGTGACAGGGTGCAGACAGGGTTTTGCAGGAGCTATTTGACATCCAACATAAATTGAATGTGTCTTTCCAAGGCACAGCTTGTGATGTAACTGTCCCTGGCATCCTGGGGTTTCACAGATATTATGTAAGGCAGTTACAACAATAGCCAAGGACGTGTCTGACTACCCACTCTGTACCGTAGCTCTGTCCTATACAAGTCTCAGTCAACGAGAACATTTTCAATGTGGATGAACATCTTTTGTCTTGTTCCATTGAAATGATATTGCTTGTGGTTTGTAGTTGTTTGGACTTTGTTTCACTGCATTCCTGCCTTTTAAAAGATCATATTCCACTTTATTACAACTTGGGAATTATTTTCTTAGTTTTGGCCATCATTTATGTCAGTGGTGATTTGAAGTAATAGCTTAAATCTGGTCACATGGCAACAACAAAGCAAGTGGTCAAAGGTCATTATGTTCACTGTGTGGTAATTTGGGCTCATTTGACTGATTGCAAATGTGTTTGCTTCAACGTAAAGTAAGCTTTGGTGGGATAGAGGCCCCCAGCAGGTTAATCAACTCTGTATCTAAACCACTCTTTATTGTGTCTTTTAACGTGATGTTCTGTTGACTTTTGTGAGATACAGCTTTCTGAACTAACTATTGTTGCAGTAAGATGGGACCTATGACAGAGACCAATGTTCCCATTGGTAAAATACAGAGCAGAAAAATAACAGGCAAAAACTAATGAATAAACAAGATAAAGAATATTTTTCAATGAACCCAACTCGTAACTGTGTCACATCGTTCAAGCTGTTTGCAGCAGTGTTGACTGTGTAATTCCATCTGCTCAGTGTTCTAACCTCTGACATACCAGCTGAGCCAGAGGCAGAGCAGCAGGTACTATAGAGGAGCCATCAGGCAGTGATGGAGGCGAGATGGGGCCACTGACCTTCATAAGCTTCACTCACCGCTGCAATCACAGCAAGTCCTGCACTAAAATAACCAATTGTCTGTGTGACCTGAGGCCTATTCACCACCACAACTCTCTCTTTGACATGGAAATGATCAGTTTTCATGTCTGAGAGCAAGTGGAATGCAACATAAATCCTCCAGCACAACTTTATGCAAAACCCATATTTTAGCAAATAATATGTTTGAATTAATGATCATCGATGATTAGGACATTTGCAGCGTTGGACCCTCCATGTGTCCAACAGTAATATTATTCAGAATCAATCCAACTTACATTTTTAAAAGCTGATTACCCTCAGGACCAGTGTGACCAGTCAATGTAGCGCCACATTTCTGCTTAAACACCTTCGGCTGCACGCGGTTATATATCTGATGATTTTTTTGGCTTGTTTCAGTGTTTTTGTTTCTGATGCACTTCCAGCTGGGAATCGACCACTGGTTCCCAAGCCTTTTGTATTGTTACCCTTTATATCGTGTGACCTCTCATTATGACATGAGTTTTGACCTCTTCAACCAACTATTACATGTCCCTCTCATATTGTTTTAAGCCTCTAAAAGCATTCAAATAAAGCAATATAAGAAATGTGGAAATGTGCTAAAGCTGAAAGAAAGCTCAACAGCTGTGCACGGCCTGTGAGCATGTGCCAAAGTCTGTGCTCGTTCTGTATCCTCACACAAAGATCTCTGATATACTCGCATGTCTGCACGAGTGAAACGGCTTGAATAGAAGCATCACTGATTCACCCTGCCAATAGTCAATACTCTATAATATGTGATATATGTGTGATACTTTCAGTATTAAAAAGTACGTTCATGCCAAAAAAGATACAAGTTTAATGTGTGTTTGCTACTTTATGGACTTAGAGGTGAAATTGTTGCTGTTTCTAAGAATGAACTTTGAACCTCAAGTATTTCATAATAGTTTCACTTGCATATAATTCAAAGCAGTTGCTGCAAGTGCACATATAGTGGAAGAAAAAAAGTTTATTGGATCACTTACAACAGATAACAATATTGTAGTGTTGATAACGATGTACTAAATATACAATATTATTAAGCAAATGTCATCATATCCATCATATTAGAGGTGGATGTCACCAACTCTCTCATGTATGATTTTTATTAGCAGTTGAGCTTATTGACAATCCAATATTAAATCTAACTCTGACTCTTGTGTTTGAGTTTCCTGGGATAACAGACTGACAAGTTCTGTCTTTACCTTATGATCTACTTTGAGTGGGTTTTCATCTTGAGTACTTTTACCTCAACACATTCTTCATTTTATCTTCTTTCAATAAGTACAGTAATAAAATGGAGAGTTGACTGTACAGTGAGATTTAATATACCTCCATATTTTAATTTGAACGTGATAAAAAAGTCTTTGCCCCTCCTCTTCTAACCCATCAGTCTCTTAACCATATCAGTCTGGGGATGAATGTCTCACACACACACACACACACACACACACACACACACACACACACACACACACACACATCATTAGGCTTATTTGCATGTGTTTTCTATGCAGGTGCATTTAAATGTCAATTGAGAAATCATCAGTGCAACTGCTAATTGGAGGTTTAAATTCTTCAATGTACAGAGAGCCATTTGTTAATGAAAGGTGATGGGGAAAATTGAAAAATGCCAAAATAAATTCCAGTGAAGAGGGGGAGTGGGGGTCCATCCTGCACACCCTCAGCACAATTAGTAATATATTCCAATAATGATCACAGTGTAAATACGGGCTACAGTGATAGTTGTGTAGTGCTGTCTGCTTTATTTTCCCATAAAGAAAATTAAGGACATAAGGGCAATCTGTGAGCTTGTACAGCATAAGCTTTCTAAAGTGCAATTTGCATCTCTACCCGAGGGTGATGCCTTTTGTTATTCTGCCTGGTGCCGTTAAGGATGCTGCATCTGAATCTGAAGGAAGCGCATCTAAATCCCAGCCCAGCGATGTGAAGCACCCTAATGGCAAGGTGCCACCAGCACTGTTTGTGTTCCTCTAGCTGGTCCCATTAAGCGCTCTGAGCCAAACTTTTCTTGTACTGCAAACAAACACTCTTACTTTCATTTAGCACCGGCCAAGGCTAACACTCAACACCTGCAGCCCATTATTCGTCGCTGTGCACTAAACAGTGCCTTGGAACGTTTCTTTGACACTAAAAGCTATGTCTTTGGTCCATGGCCATGAGTCGTATGCCAATAGTTTGATCTGTACGTCTGTAACACAACAGGGCCGATTCTAGCCTGCTTTATCAGAGTGGGCTGATAGAAAAAACAGGTGGGCAACCTGGGCGGTTGGTAGAGGTTAGAGAAGCGCACTAGTGGCCCAGAGGTTGCTAGTTCCAACTCCCTGGTGAGAGGGCACACACATTTGGCCTAATCACAGCTGGCCGGGCAACCCAAAGGCAGAGGTTTGGTTTCAACATTAGTGGGGACGCATTTAATGCGCGTTGTCCAAGGGTCCACCCACAGAACATTTTGAGCACTAAACACTTCATTTCCTGCATTCTGGTAATTTTTTCCTGCATCACTTTATGGTGGAAATGTCTTATTTATGTAAAGGAAAACACAGGTGACAGTTGAAAATATAAAACACAATGGGATATAATGTATAATTTCAAATATGAATTTTCCTGTAGATCAACTTCACTCATTTAAAGGTGCAGTAGGTAAGACTTATAAAACTAACTTTCTGTCATATTTGCTGAAACTGACCATATGTTTGAGTAGAACTACATGGCACCACCTACAGCCTGTAGTGTGATTTGCAAAAATCCACCGCTTCCTGTTCAGATGCACCAATCAGGGCCAGGGGAGGTGTCTAACTCCGTGTCAATCACTGCTCATCCACATGCATTCATTCTCCATTGTGGAGGGAGGGGCTTAGGAGACCGTTTTGAGCTTTACATGAAAGGGAGGACGGACTGAGAAGTTGTCGATGTTCAAATTTTTTGGCTAAGTCCTTTAATGTTATCTCTGTTGAGTCAGCACACATGTAGGCATGATTTACTCTTCCTCCTCTTAGTTTCTGTTGTTGGGGAAGTAACCAGCATGTGGCACCTGTTCACCTCAATGACACATTCATTCATTTTCCTTCATTTATACCTGGACTGTCCAAAACGTGTTCTCTGAGATTAAGAGAGTTCCACCTGAAATCCACCTACTATATAGTCTGCTGTGCATTACATTATTGCTCTGCTGTATTATATGGCAGTATCTCATTCAGACTGCAGAGATGTTCACATATCTACTTAACACATCCCTCTAGCCCTCGGACCTGGTGAAATATTAACATAAGTCTGTCACATCATATGGATACAATTATAAAGATACAACTTACCTGTTCCCAGCATTAGCACAACACTTTGTGATGGTTAGCATGTAACCTGTGATGATATGTGCTAAATGTAATGTAATGTAACTAAAAAAAAGTGTGGAAAGTGGAAGTGGAAATCAAGAGAATAGTGGCAGCGCCACACCAGTTACAGAACAAAAGGCATCTCAGTGTGAGTCCAAATTATGCACAATAAGCAGTTTGAACTCACTGATGTAATGCCATTTATTTTCTAAGTTGTTAGTAGGCTCAGTTAAACTGAGTCCAGCGCGAGGGAGACCCGACTCAGAGGAGGAGAGGTTAGTGAGGCCAAATCTCCACGGCAGGTGATCTGCTGAGCCACGCGTGGCTGAAATAATGAAATAGTAAATAGGACTACAGTAACAGAAATATGTGCAGAATTAAGACAGTCAAGACGGCCCAATGTTTGGTGGACCGGGTACACATTGTTCACTTAATAGCCTACAAATCATCCACGAGATCAATTACACATCACATGAGTTTGCCCACCTGACACAACGTTTGTTCCTGGGGAGATGGATCCGTGAGTCCCGCCTCCTGTGCGCCATGGATGTCTGAGCCTCAGCAACTTACTAACTATAAAGATACAATGTGCCTGTTTCCAGCATTAGCACACTTTGCAATGGTTACCTTGTTACCTGTGACGAAATATACTAAATGTAACGTCTCTTCAACATTAGCGAGTGACTGACCTATCTGGGTGCGTTTTGAGATGCCTGATGAAGTTCGACGTTGTTGATCCAGCATTGTTTATCTTGGTGCCACACACCTTGCATGTAGCTGTTGGCTTACTGCCACTGTTTACCAAGTTATTGAAAGCAAAACTAATGACAAAAGGCACAACTCCGGGAGGACTTGGTGTCGCCATCGTCAATGAATGTTTTATATGTGAGTGCATGCACGAGGCATAGCGTATGCGTATTGTTACGTTGCACATAATGGCAAAGGGCAGGGACATGCAGCTTGTCATACGTTTCCCCAACGTTTATGAGCCAATAAAAGAAAATAGAAATACATGAATACATTTAGATTTAGATTTAAAAAGCAATAACCGAAGCTCGAGTCCGAGTCAAGTCTGAAGTCTTTTGGGTCAAGTCGCAAGTCATGGCTAAAATCAGCTGTTTGTGCGACTTAAGTGCGACTCAAGTCCGAGTCTCAGACTCGATTCCCCATCTCTGTCAGACCGCCTGACAGACACAGTGCCTCGTTTGGGTCTCTGGATCAGACAAAGTTTAGGAAGGCTCTTCATCCGAGGTGTAAAACCCAAACTACAAGTGAGTAAGCATATTTCCCAAAGTGTGGAATTGCTATCTCCTTAAAACTTTTATTTTGACTCTTTAACAAGTGTTAAACATGTCAATCAACTCTACTCCATCACTCCTTCGACCTCCATAGTGGTCATTTAAAAGCACAAAAGCACACAGAAAAAAAATATTTCCTTGCAGAGGGCAGAAAAGAAATACTATCCTAAATTACTTACGTGCAAATTCCCACATGACAGATATTATCAGATGACTGCCTCCCTCAAGTGAAATATGGAAGGTAATTTGCAGTGGAATCTTTACAAATGATGTAGATGGGGTTTCATGAGGACCCAGATTATCTCTGGTTACAGTGGTCCTCTGTGAACACCACTTCAGTAAGGCTTTCTGTGTTCAGATCGAAGATTAATTTGTGCGGCATGTCTCTTAAGACTCTGGCTCTCTGGAAAACAATTTACATTTTGAATCTTGTAAATGTTGATATATTTTGAGGTTTTTATCTTATTGTCATTCTTTTTATCTATAACATTTTGCTTGTGTTTAATCCTATAATGTCCTTGTCTTTTGTCCTGGGAAGCTGTTTGCTACTTTGTCACCATTTCAAAAATGATTGTTTGAAAGCAACGCACAAAAGCTCCATGTCTGCTCCTCCATGATGATGTGTTGGTGGTGATGCAGGACACTGTCTACTTCAGTCGGAATAAGTATTAAATCTTTACAGGCTGCATTGATTATTTACAACTCAGGGAGTGTTTATCTGATAGGCCACAGAGATGGGTTAACCATTCACCATTCCTCTCATTGTCCTGTGACATTTCACTTATTGATAATTTATGTGGAAAAAGCATTGTGCCCAGATTAGCAGTGCGAAGAGTAATCACAACTGATGGCCTTAAAAGGGCAGGCCATCAGGACAGTGACAGTACAGGATGAAGAAAAATGTCTCTATCAACAGAAAGGAGGGGCAATTTAGTGTTTGTGCTGCTTTCTGATTGTGATTTACTGCTGTAGAGAGGACCAGAGCTTGCAAGTAATTAGCTGCATTTACTTGGTTCCAAGTCCCCAGTAAGTTATCTGAGTAAATTGTACTGGTTTTAGTTTTATTTAAAGCATACTTTTCCCTCTTCTTCTTTTTTTTTTTACAGCAATCATTAAATTGGACAAGTTAGGGCCCAAGCGCCAACTGGTGATGGTTTGATCCGCCCCCTATGCTGTAGCCACGCCCTTTTTTTATTATAACTTATGACCCATTTGATGTAGACCCTTGTGTGAGGTATCATTGAACTCAGCAGAGAGTTCCATATTAATTGGTGATGGTTTGGCCTTTAAGGTACTTTTTTTATTGGTAAAGGTTTGCCCCGACCCTTAGTAGTTGGTAATTTGTTGCCAAATAACAACAACGTGCATTCGTGGAAAGTGCCAAAAAATCCATTATTTCTTTAAAAACATGCTTTTATTGAACAAAATACCAAACAAATTTAATTTATATTTATTAAAATGTATAGCCCAATGTGTTTAGAGTAAAATTAGTTTAGTTTTAATTGAAGTTTGCGATGATTATTAATAATAACATTGTAAACAGACCGTTATATACACCTGAAAGAAGACACACAGATACAATTTACTTTATTTAAAAAATTATTTCCAGTGTAATTTTATATAATACATATTCATATCATTCATCTCATTTGGTCATCAGTAAAATCATTTCATGGTCAATGTCAACAAATCCACATTACACAATGCATTCTAACCCAGGTTTTACCCCTGATGAAAGGCCACAAAGTAGTTGCGCTTGTGGGTAATGCAGAGGAAGACATCACATTTGGAGCATTTGCTACTCACTATGTCTTTACACCCTGGCATTTTGCACTTCCCTTTTTCAATTGCATGCCAGGGCCAGTGGTCTGTGCTGTCCCTTCTGACAGGATCTGGGGGCACAAAGCTGTTGTGCCCTCACTTTTTTTCAAGACCACAGGTTGAGCAGGTCTCCCCTTTCTTTTGTTGGCAATTTTCTTGTCCATGCACAGGCAGGAGGCCACCTGGATTTTGAAGTCCAACAGTGGAAAAACTGGTTTGCATGTTCTCAGGCTGAAAATCAACTGATTCCAGCTGGCTGAAGGGACAAAATAAGCAGAACACACTGACTGAACTTACAATTAATGAACTATATGGCCACTGAAAAAATATTTCTGATACATAATCTTCCTGTAGGCAATCCCTATTTAAACTAGAAGGGTATATTGACTATAAATGTGAGTGGACCAACAGATAACTTGGGTGATCCAACATGATTTCCTTTGTAATAACACATTTTTATTAGCGAGCAATTAATTTACATTAGTGTGTAATTAATAACTCAGATAATATATTGTCAGAAATATAAATGACTGCATTCAAACTCTCATTGGAAAAATTATCAGTTTCTCTCAGAAAAATTAACATGTTATCATTTCTTTAGTAGCGTAGGTTAAAAAAGTCATAGTATAGTATGTCGAAAAAGTCGTAGTATAGAATGTTGAAAAACGTCATGGAATAGTCTGTTGTAAAAAGTGACAAAAAAGGCATAGGATAGAATGTCGAAAAAAAGTGATAAAAAAGTCACAGATATGGTCATGTTATCAATAGTATAGTAGGTCGAAAAAGGTGCCTCAGAAAAATAAACGTGTAATATTTCTTTAGTATCGTAGGTTAAAAAAGTATGACAAAATTATTATATTATTATCCTTATTATAGTATAGTAGGTCGAAAAAGGTGCTGGAAAAGTCATAGTGTATTATGTGTAAAGAAAGTCATAAAAAGTCTAAGTATAGTATGTCGAAAAAAGTGATAAAAAGTCTTAGAAGTCAGTGAAATGGTCATGTTATCATTGTCATAGTATAGCAGGTCGAAAGAAAGTCATACACAGTCCTAGTATAGTATGTTGAAAAAAATTGATGAAAAAGTCATAGTATAGTATGTTGAAAAAAAATTATAAATAGTCTGAGAAGTCAGATAAATGGTCACATTATCATTATTATAGTATAGTAGGTTGCCAAAGTAATGAAAAAGTCATAGTATAGCATGACAAAAAAATTGTAAAATAGTCATAGTATAGTATGTTAAGACAGTTGCAGGTTTCTGTATAATATGAAAGCAGATTGTGGACGAGGTGGCCGAGTGGTTAAGGCGATGGACTGCTAATCCATTGTGCTCTGCACGCGTGGGTTCGAATCCCATCCTCGTCGTAGCTGAGACTGTCACACTCCTATATTTACATGTCAAAAAAAGGCATAGTATAGAATGTTGAAAAAAAGTCACAGATATGGTCATGTTATCAATAGTATAGTAGGTCGAAAAAGGGGCTGAAAAAGTCATAGTGTATGGTCATGTTATCATTGTCATAGTATAGCAGGTCGAAAGAAAGTCATACAAAGTCCTAGTATAGTATGTCAAGAAAAAGTGATAGTATAGTATGTCAAAAAAAAATTATAAAAAGTCTTAGAAGTCAGATAAATGGTCACGTTATCATTATTATAGTATAGTCGGTCGACAAAAGTGATAAAAAGTCATATTATAGCGTCACCAAAAAATTGTAAAATAGTCATAGTATAGTATGTCGAAGAAAGTGATAAAAAAGCCATAGAAGTCAGATAAATGGTCACGTTATCATTATTATAGTATAGTAGGTCGAAAGAAAGTCATACAAAGTCATAGTATAGTATGTCGAAAAAAGTCCAAGTATATAGCATGTTGTAAAAAGTGATGAAAATGTCTTAGTATTGTACATCGTGAAAGAGTGATAAAATGTCTGAGAAGTCAGAGAAATGGTCATGTTATCATTATTATAGTATAGTAGGTCGACAAAAGTGATAAAAAAGCCATAGTATAGTATGTCAAGAAAAGTGATAAAAAAGTCTGAGAAGTCAGAGAAATGGTCATGTTATCATCATTATAGTATAGTAGGTAGAAAGAAAGTCATAAAAAGTCTGAGAAGTCAGAGAAATGGCCATGTTATCATTATTATAGTATAGTAGGTCAACAAAAGTGATGAAAAAGTCATAGTATAGCATGACAAAAAAAAAGTAAAATAGTCATAGTATAGTATGTTAAGACAGTTGCAGGTTTCTGTATGATATGAAAGCAAGTTGTGGACGAGGTGGCCGAGTGGTTAAGGCGATGGACTGCTAATCCATTGTGCTCTGCACGCGTGGGTTCGAATCCCATCCTCGTCGTAGCTGAGACTGTCACACTCCTATATTTACATGTCAATAATATAACTGACTGCATTCAAGCAACTCTATTTGGAAAAATGATATCAGTTTCTCTCAGAAAAATAAACGTGTTATATTTCTTTAGTATTGTAGCTTAAAAAAGTCATAGTATAGTATGTCGAAAAAGTCGTAGTATAGAATGTTGAAAAACGTCATGGAATAGTCTGTTGTAAAAAGTGACAATAAAGGCATAGTATAGAATGTCGAAAAAAAGTGATAAAAAAGTCACAATATGGTCATGTTATCAATAGTATAGTAGGTCGAAAAGGGGGCTGAAAAAGTCATAGTGTATTATGTGGAAAGAAAGTCATAAAAAGTCAAAGTATAGTATGTCAAAAAAAGTGATAAAAAAGTCTTAGAAGTCAGTGAAATGGTCATGTTATCATTGTCATAGTATAGCAGGTCGAAAGAAAGTCATACAAAGTCCTAGTATAGTATGTCGAAAAAAGTGAAGAAAAAGTCATAGTATAGTATGTCGAAAAAAGTGATAAAAAAGTGATAGTATAGTATGTCAAAAAAAAATTATAAAAAGTTTTAGAAGTCAGATAAATGGTCACGTTATCATTATTATAGTATAGTAGGTTGAAAGAAAGTCATAAAAAGTCATAGTATAGCGTCACCAAAAAATTGTAAAATAGTCATAGTATAGTATGTCGAAAAAAGTCCTAGTATATAGCATGTTGTAAAAAGTGATGAAAATGTCTTAATATTGTGTGTCGTAAAACAGTGATAAAACGTCTGAGAAGTCAGAGAAATGGTCATGTTATCATTATTATAGTATAGTAGGTCGACAAAAGTGATGAAAAAGTCATAGTATAGCGTCACCAAAAAATTGTCATAGTATAGTATGTCGAAAAAAGTGATAAAAAGCCATAGTATAGTATGTCAAAAAAAGTGATAAACTATGACTTTTTGTCATGTTATCATTATTATAGTATAGTAGGTCGACAAAAGTGATGAAAAAGTCATATTATAGTATGTTGAAAAAATGTGATGAAAAAGTCATAGTATAGTATGTCGAAAAAAAATTATAAAAATTCTTAGAAGTCAGATAAATGGTCACGTTATCATTATCATAGTATAGTAGGTCAAAAGAAAGTCATACAAAGTCATAGTATAGTATGTCAAAAAAAGTCCAAGTATATATCATATTGTAAAAAGTGATGAAAATGTCTTAATATTGTGTGTTGTGAAAAAGTGATAAAAAGTCTAAGAAGTCAGAGAAATGGTCATGTTATCATTATTATAGTATAGTAGGTCGACAAAAGTGATGAAAAAGTCATAGTATAGCATGACAAAAAAAATTGTAAAATAGTCAGAGTATAGTATGTCAAAAAAAAATTATAAAAAGTCTGATATAGTATAGTATAGTATGTCGAAAAAAGTTATAAAAAGTCAGAGAAGTCAAAGAAATGGTCATGTTATCATCATTCCTATTCCTAGTAAAGTCCTAGTATAGTATGTTGAAAAAAAGTGATAAAATGTCTGAGAAGTCAAAGAAATGGTCATGTTATCATTATTATAGTATAGTAGGTCGACAAAAGTGATGAAAAAGTCATAGTAAAGCATGACCAAAAAATTGTAAAATAGTCATAGTATAGTATGTCGAAAAAAGTTATAAAAAGTCAGAGAAGTCAGAGAAATGGTCACATTATCATGATTATAGTATAGTAGGTTGAAAGAAAGTCATAAAAAGTCCTAGTATAGTATGTCGAAAAAAGTCCTAGTATAGCATGTTGTAAAAAATGATGAAAATGTCTTAGTATATTATGTTGTAAAAAAGTGATTAAAAAAGTCATAGTATGGTATGTTAAGACAGTTGCAGGTTTCTGTATAATATAAAAGCATGTTGTGGACGGCCACCTCGTCCACAATTTGCTTTTATATCATACAGAAACCTGCAACTGTCTTAACATACTATACTATGACTTTTTTAACCTACAATACTAAAGAAATGATAACACGTTTATTCATCTGAGAGAAACTGATATCATTTTTCCAAAGAGAGCTGTTTGAATGCTGTCAGTTATTGTTGACAAGTAAATATAGGAGTGTGTCAGACTCAGCCACGACGAGGATGGGATTCGAAACCACGCGTGCAGAGCACAATGGATTAGCAGTCCATTAGCAATACTAATTAGCAATACTTTGAAACTCCACATAGAAAGGTCCAGCCCAGACTAGGAGTGGAACCAAGGGTCAGAGTGTGCAGCTCCTAATTGCTGGTGCTATCGGGAGGAGGGCTAACCACTGAGCCACCATGCCACTGTACAAACTATATCGGAAACAGTCATAAAAAACAGCCATTGAAAAGTATGGTATGTCGAAAAAAGTCAAAGTATGATGAACAGTGGCAATTATAGTAACAATAAATACAATAAAACTATGATTGATAATAATAATAGTAGCAGTGTGTCGAGCAGGACCACAGCAGAAGCTGCAAACACAATCCAGGTGCCAAAACTGCGAGGCGAAAATGCACAAGGACTCCGGGGAAGAAGCTCCTAAAGTTACTCTTTACCTTAGTAGTCATTTTGATGACTACTTTAACTACTATTTGAATACTCGTTTGTACATAGTCACAGTACTTGTTATTCTACCCAGAAAGACAGACTAACGTTAAAAGAAATGACATGAATGGTAGCACCTGTCCTTACAACTGTCCACCTACTGTGCTATGTTTTCATTAAAACACTCAGGGAGCCAGGCAATGCTCTGAGTATTTTACATTTCAGTCTGCTGCTGTGGATGGTAATAAATCATGTCCCCATCTCCTCTTAGAAGGCTCTAGACACTTTAATCATCCCATATACTTGTGTGTTTAGCCATAATAATTTGGCTCTATCATGCAAGGACAGTCCTGCCTGTGATTTATGTGTGTGAGTGTGAGAGAGAGCGGAGGAAGGCGAACCGGAACATAGCCACGCCGCTGATGCTGTTTGGGCTTGTTTTTCACTTCCTCCAATCTTTTTTCATGGTGTCTATTTTATATCTGTTCATTTCCTGTTTCCCCCTCTGTCTCTGCCAAAGCAGACGTCCATATGTTGCTCTGTGTTCAGTCTAGAAGAAAGACAATATTGTACATTACTATACTTATTATACAGTATTCTACAGTTCTATAGTACAGTATACTATATCATACTATACTATCGGGTATGTAGAAACTCTACACTGTAATGTAAGGGTGTGTATAACGTAAAATACATTATAATAAAAAAGTAATAATCCATCTATCAATTTTCTGCTGCTTAGCCAAGGCCGGGTCGCGGTGGCAGCAGACTAAGTAGTTCCACGTGTCCCTCTCATCAGCAACATTTTCCAGATACTCCTTGAATTACCTCAGGGGCTCCTACAGATTGGACATACCCTAAACCTCCAAAGGAAGGCCCCAGGATGCATCCTGATCAAATGACTTAACCAGATCAACTGGCTGCCTTTAACGTGGAGCTGCATCTTTATTCTGAGCTCTTCAGCCTATCTTTAAGGCTGAGTCGCCTTACAAAGGGAACTCATGTCTGCCACTTGTATCCACAATGTCATTCTTTTGGTCACTACCCAAAGCTCATGACCATAGGTGAGGCTCGGAACATAGATCGACTGGTAAATTGAAAGCTTTGTCCTCTGGGTCAGCTTCCTCTTCACCACAATGGTCTCTATTACTACGCCTGCATCACTGCTGACTCCACTTTGCTCCTCGCAAATCTCAGGTTTGCAGGAAAGGTTTTTCCTTACATTATAGGCAGTAGTGTCGTGCAAATTCACACTTCACAAGCGCAAGCTCAAAGTTCAGTTCAGTTCGCATTGGCATGGCTAGTGCTAATGGAAATCCACGGAAGAAATTGACTCAAACTAGTCTATCTTTTGGGACTTTTTTTCAAAAAGATAGTTTAGTTTAGTTTAAGTCAATTTCTTCCGTTTCTTAAAACGTCGGACATTTTCAATCCGTTGTCGATCTGCCTGAGGTTCGTTCTTGTACAGAAATGTGAGATATTTTCCATTTGAATCTGTACTAATTTCTTAAAAAGTCCTTCAAATGTCCACATGAACGGCAACTGGTGGCTGTGTTGTCGTCTGGATTTCCATTAGCACTAGCCATGCCCAATGTTGTGTGGTCGATGCTAAATCCCACCAGATAGGCATGTGGGTAGACAGTGCTGCTAAAATACTCAAACACTAAAATGTTCAAACTCTTTTTAATGGTGTTGAATCCCAAGTGTTGACACCAGCGCAGTAAGCTTGTGCTATCGGGTGCGATCTAGTATCTACTGTGTTCATTATCACTTTGGGTGCCCTGAAACACTGCGTGAGTGTCGTTGACTGTGTCGCAAGAATGAACAAAGTAAGACAACATAACAACATAACATTCAACATTAGTTGAAAACGGAATTATTCAGTTCACCAAAAATTTGAGCCCGTTCAATGAACGGCACTCTTTTAGCGTGTCATGCACATCACTGATAAGCAGATTGTGACATTATCACCTTGAATGTTTTAATTACATAACCGTGTTTTTGCATCCGCTTATCCGGTGTCGGGTCACGGGGGGGAGCAGCTCCAGCAGGGGACCCCAAACTTCCCTTTCCCGAGCCACATTAACCAGCTCCGACTGTTTTTTTTAATAAACGTTTGTGAATTGTGAATACCACTATAACTTTCTCATGTGACGTGTAAGAACATCAAATTTGAGTGAAATTTTTTTTTAACCAATATACTCTATAATCCTGGCACTTTAGTGAAAAGAGTATTTTTTTGAATTTCTTCGATGAAAATGAAAACCGAAGGCGTCAGCAAATGAAAAAGGGACAGTGACAGTACATTTATTTTTAGTTGTACCAACAGATGCTGCAATCTGCTGTAACAGGTAATGTCTCACCTCTCACTGACTGAGAGAGAAGGGAGGGA
Source organism: Perca flavescens (assembly GCF_004354835.1). Taxonomy (NCBI): domain Eukaryota; kingdom Metazoa; phylum Chordata; class Actinopteri; order Perciformes; family Percidae; genus Perca; species Perca flavescens. The sequence continues at coordinate 4,996,960 of NC_041352.1, forward strand.
GAGCAGGGATTGAAGAGCAATCACAGAAGCGAAATGTCATATTTGCATATCTCAAAAATACATCACAGGGCAGCCATAAAGGGGCCTGTGAACACAGTTTTGCATATTGAGAGACAGTTCCACTGCTTTTCAGGGAGCGCTGTTTATATGCAATTTTAAGAGGAAGATAAAGGTTGCATTGGAGGGAGGGAAACATATCACTCCACTGGTGAAAACACACACACACACACACACACACACACACACACACACACAAATGCAATGCCTGACGAAGCCTATCTGATGTTTGACAAAGGATGTTGTCCTTTGCTGGATTGAAGGCAGACTGGAAACCTTTGTGTGTTTTCGGAGCTGCCAAATTATTTTCACTGGATTGACTAACATATGAAATATGCTTGGATTATATACATGCCATGTTGCCAGCAGAACCATGTGGGTCGGATTAGTGCACATTAGTAGCCTCTGGTAAACACTGCCACTCAGGCCTAACTTCCTCTGTGAGTGGAAGTGTGTTAATGAAGAAGTCAGTGAGCCAGCTCTGTGTGACGCCAATCATCTCTAACTTCTTTCAACCCATCTGGTTCAGTCAGACACCGCCAATATCTCAATTAAAGCTTTCCAAGACCGGTCTCAGCCCATAACTAGCAGCCACACTCCTCTCCAAACAACACACCATTTTGTTTTGATTTGATTAAAATACATTCATTAATTACTGTGCGCCAAAGCTGCTGTTTGTGATTAATGAGGCAGCAACACCTAATCAGCTGGCAGGCGGAAGAGCCTTATTGGCTGTCCTCCCTGTCTCACCTGACTGATTATTACTCGACTAAACTATAGCTCCTTGGACTGTGCAGTTAGCTGGTTCCAAACACTGACCACGTCTCGACACATTCTCATCCTGGCTGATGTGATAGTGATAGTTGCTGACCCATGATCATTTCTATCGGCAGCCTGTTTAGGAGGAATCAGCAGTGACAAGTCAGTGAAAACAAGTGTTGAATGTAATTATAAACTGAGTTGACATATGAAAGACCACATCAACTTTTCACTTTGTTTTTCTATTTTTTGAGATCGTTCTACAGCCACCATCAGACTACTGACAGAATGGAAAATGCATTTGATAATGATACAACATCAAGTTTCATTTAATGTCTTTCTACAATACAGTTGTATCACACAGGATTGTAACACAATCCTGGATAACTGCTCTCTCAGCGCTGGTCAACAACATTCTCTGTTTACTTTGGCTTTACCAAGCAGCAACAAGCGGTAAACTCAACAATGACATAATAATATCACCATATGTCACATATATTATGCCACAGAGCAACGTTAGCATTTATTTGAAGTGGTGTTTGTGTCCTCCTGATTAATGTCAGTCCAATATTATCTCTCTTTAAGTTGTTTAATGTCTCCAGCAGCTCCTGAGGAAATCTTTGTGTCTTTAGCTGCTGAATGCTCCGCTGTGTTCCCCAGCTCGTTTCTGACTGGGTCTGCTGCTGCTACAGAGTTGCAAAGTCTGTGATAATTCCCTTTGGGTTCGCCACACCTTTACTATATACCAATATTATATGATGTCATTGTTTATATAGTCTCGCTTTACCAGACCATCCTCCACATGCTGCAGAGGAGGGTCTGGCTAGTCCACACAGCATTCCGGGACTGGAGAAAAATGTGCTCTGGTTTATTGGCATTTCTTTAAACCAATCACAATCGTCATGGGAGGCGTTAAGCGACGCACGGTGCCGCTGCTAAATAGCCTCTGGAAGGAACTTGTTTTGGTGGAACATGTGTACGTTCAAAAGTAGTTTTAGTCGTGCAACAGAAAACTCAGATTGGTGGAACATCGTAGATATAGACTTATATAATAAATATATGATATATATAGATATATATAAAGATTTGATCAGTGCAGCTTTAAATGGCCTTCTTTTTTCTTTGTTTTGTTCAGCACTTTAGAGCTACATTTCATTTATGAAGGGTGCTTTATACAGTAAATAATTCATTATTGAAATAATATTGTATATAAGCCCAGTCTCATGGCAGTTCATGAAATGGTCACGTTATTGAATCTATTGATTTGTGTACTGAACACGAAACTCCAAGCTTGACATCCGGATCACTCAAATATTGGATTACCTGGGAACTGAAGAACTGAAACTTTTTTTGCAGAGGCTCCTGTAATCATCCAGCAAATTAAAAATGGGAAGAAGAAAAGTTCAATATTTGAAGAATTAACATTGCCTACGATCAATTTCACATACTGTGTGTTTTCCTGGACAGCAGAGTTTGGAGCAGCGTTATATGGAGTCCAGAGACTCACTTTACTCTAGTATACCAGAGCTGTTTGTACCTTGGAGATTAATTCCCTGCCAGGGTTTTAAACAGTATTGTGTCTATGCTGCACACGCTGACCTCCATCCGCTTTCACAGTAGCTTTTGAAGGGAAAACAAATAGGTTTTCATACAGCCAAATAAACAAATGCTTAGTTCAACTGAGTGGCCTTTTGCAGGGGGCTCAGGGCCCTTATTTTTACAATTTTCTCAGTTTTCTGAAATGTCAGCTGTCCTCTGCATGCTGTTCATCTTACCATCTAATTCCTGTCACAGAGAGAGACAGATGGGTTACCAGCTTCACCGCTTTTTTATAGAGCAGTTATGGAGGGGTTGGCCTTTTTGGGGGTTTGAACAATGTTCTGGGAACACTCTGTCATTTCTCACTCTGTGACTTTTAGGAGCTTATGACGGATGGTTCGCCGTTCCCCGCCTCTTCCACATAAACTGAGAATGGTATCGCTCAAAGTAGGCCAGTAATGCACAAATAACCGGCAGCCATTTTAGAATAAATGCATTGCTGTGGCAGCGGGATGCGGCAGACCTTTGGGTGAACCCCAAATGGGCCTTCTGTTTCCTATTTAGCAATGCCTGTGATCTGTCATATATACATATATACAGACTGCTCTCTACCCACTACTGCCACTGAAAGCTGTTTCTGATGCTGGGAGGGAGGTGGAAGGGAGAACAGCCAGTCCACTCTGTGTTACACCGATAAAGTGGTTTGGAGATTTATATAGGGCCGATATATCAAAACTCAGACCCAGTCCCGGTGGATTGATCTGATAGCATGCAGTTTTCCAGAATACATTTTTATTCATTTTAATTCAATTCAATCTTCAACACTGAAGTTGGAAGGATGTTGGGTTTTGTGTCTGTCTGTCTGTCTGCTTAGCAAGATATCTCAGAAAGTTGGAAGAGATTTGGCTGATATGTGGTGGATGAAGCTCCCAGTGCAAAGATCACTTTATTCACATTTGGTCATGAGCCAGATCTGGGACGTCTGCCATCCTGAACAGTTTTTAGCAATAGTAATCAAGTACTATGTTGTGTTTGTGAGAAAGTTTTCGAGGCTTTCCCTCTCTGAATAAAATGTGGAATGTTTTGTTGGCAAACATAATAATGTTGAATGTTAGCACACTAGTCTGTCAGCAGCTTCAGTGCAGAAACACTGCTATCAAGCCAAAACACGTTACATGCACACATTTATTCCCACTCATGACAGTCAAAATAGCTGTGCCATGGTCCCAAAATGTCCTTCTATCTCACTGTTGGAGTTTTGAAATGCAACTGTGAAACACAACACACTGTAGAAACAAGTCCAGGAACAGTATGTGTGATCAGTTGAGCTAACGTGGTAACATTGCTGCTTTTGTGAAGCATCAACAGAGCTGGGAAACAGGAAGTTTCTCTACCTCGTTAAAGGATAGGTTCACATTTTTCAAGTCCATCTTTTATTGAGGCTGAACGATTTTTGAAAATAATCTAATTGCGATTTTTTTTCAAAAATATTGCGATTGCGATTTAATATGCGATTATTTTTTAAGCTCCTTGTCTTCTATAATTCAACAAAGATAAGTAATAAATCATTGTATAGTATGAACAACACACAATTAGATAGATTAAACAAACTGTTCTTTCCTGGAGGCCTGTATGTGATGATGAAATTAGGTGATGCGTGAATTTATATGAATGACATCTTTTATTTAACTACTTCAGTCACAGTAGTATATTGAGCACTGACCAAGCATGGTGTAAACATTCATATGAAAGTCAGAAACTAATCAAACAAACTAAAGTTCAGATTGCAGAAATATAAAAACAAATATGTGGCTTTACCACACTTAGTAGTATTTATATTATTTAATTATTATTTACTGTAATAAAGATATGTAAACATGTGGATTGCACTTTTTAAACACTGTCTTTGAACTTAAGTAAAAATATAGTATATACAGTATATACAATGTTTTTTTTTTTACCGTGCACACAAAGGAGCTGCCTCCAGCCCCTCCCTCCCCTCATGAAGTTGCGTGCAGCGTGCATGAAAGCGTCAATGTTGCACTCAGAGACAGAGAGGCTATCGTAACGTTAGTAGTAGCATGCTGCCGCTAGTCTTGGCGTGGGATTAACTGTACTAATAAAACCGATGAAACACCGCGGCCACGCTGCTGTGAAAGCTCCCCGCACGTCATTTATCAGAGTCTGGTTGTTACCCCTCCCCGCGGCAGTCTCCTCCACTCCATATCTTTATAACTGGAGCTAGCTAACTGGAGCTAACTGCTAATCAGAGCTAATCGTTGCTAACCGAGCCTTCAGTTCTGCGTGCCTGTATCCATTAACTGCATGTATGGGCTCGAGCCAGAATAAAACCCTTAATTTTATTAAAATGGCTGTAAAAGTTTTAAACTACAACTCAGAGTTGTTTGAATGACAAAAATCTGCTCAAGGTACGGCGTAGCGTTAGCATGCTAAGTTGATGCTTTCTCTGCCTCTGAGTGCAGACTGATTTGCTTCCACAAGTCACGTGACCAAATTGCAGCCTTTGCGATTAGAAAATCGCGTTTTAACATATCACGATATTATTACAAATGCAATTAATCGTTCAGCCCTAACTGAGGCCTTAGATTAGCTTTAGGTGAAAGAGTAAAGAGTGGTGTGCTGTGGTAGTGGCATCCAGGCTTGAAGGTCAGCAGTCTCAACAAGCTGTTAAGGGAGGCCAGCTAGGTGATCCAGGTTGGAACTGGACAGTGTCCAGGCAGTGGCAGAGAGGAGGACCAGGGACAAAATCAAAGCTGTCTTGGATAATCCTCCTCATCCTCTCTACAATGAGCTGTGGCAGAATGGCAGCTTGTTCCTCATCCGATTCGAGGGTCTAAGGAAAGAGGCTGTCGTTTGTTGTAGAGATTGTGAAGCCCTTTAATGACTTCACTTGAGCTTGACTTTGTTAAATTATATCTATATATAGATATATATATATCTATATATAGATATATATATCTATAAATATATAGATATATATATAAATAATATAGTATATTATGTCATTAAAATGTACTTAGTAAACCGCTGTTTACAGCGTAGTTTACAGTGTAAACTATACTATAGATACTGTTATTTAAAGATGACGAGCCTCTGAGCCCAAGATTTGCATGCAGAGATTGTTTTTTTCCTGCTGTTTTTTTGGTCTACCTCAGAATCTAGTAGTGATGTCCAAATGAAGCTTTATAAAGTTGCATTAGTTGTATTTGTTGAGCCCATTAGAGAAAGCGGGACTCAGAAAATAAAAACAATGTTTCATGAAGCTTTATTTGGCCATCACTACAAACTAGCACACAGCTGGCGTAGTAGGATTTACTTTACAGACACTAACACCAAACCTTTCCGGTATATCGTAAACTTCAATTTTTAATGTTAAATTGCCGGCCATATTATCTGTTCAGATAATTCACCAGTGTTTCTGTTGCTGCTTGTTATATTCCTAACCCAAAACAACCAGTATTTTTATTGTTTTAATCAGACAGACCTCAGATCTATTTTACCTAAATTCTACCAGCACATCCTTAGAGAGTTTTTGAGCCATTGTGGTTCTAAATGGAAACAATTTCCTATCCAAAGAGCCTTGAGACATTTTTTGGCTTCAGCTACACAGCTGATTTAAGGCTTCAGAGGAAAATCCAGTTGTTGAATATTTTAGTGAACATAGATCTGCTGCATAGTCTCTAACTGCCTCCATTAGCTGTGATCACTGCAGCTTATTGGGCATCAGCGGGCTGCACTGTGGATGCAACGTGACGAGATATGAAGTGTGCTGCCTGCTGGGTGATTGATACACGCTATCCAGGCTAGATAGAAGGAAATTGCTGTTGTTCATCTCATTTGCACTCATTGATCCCTCTGAAGGCTAGAGGGAGGGAGAGGCACAGACTGAAAGAGAGATAGGAATGGTTGATGTTGCCACGCTGGATGTAGGTGGAAGTCAGCAGCAGTCCAGAGCTTTTCATTACCCACACCCTGCATCACCTCAGCACAGTGTGGAGGCTCTCCTCTATAGGAGGGACAACACAGGGGTTTAGCAGCATTTGACTGACATGCAGTAAAAAAAATGGCCGAAGTTTTATGTTTGCTTATTTTATTATTTTGAAACAGTGCAGATATAAAATTAATAAAATTACAAATCTAAAATATCAGTAAACAAATATCAAAACCCCAATTATACTCAATACCAAAAATATAAACAAAGTTAGTTGTAATAATCCGACGTCGCTCATATCTCAAGATATATACTGTATGAGAAGTCAATGCAATAACTTGGGACCATCTCCAAGACAAGACTTATCATGACAGTTCATATTGTTGTATAGAGTAGTGTTACATATGCAACACATTTTCTAATGAACTGGTGCAAAACAGTTGACAGTAATGTGGGGCTTTCAGGGACCAGCAGACCTGTTGCTAAAGACTAACACTTGTCGTCTTTTACCGCCTGGAAAACCCGAGGTCGGGCGCTGCGTGATTACTCTTGTGCCAACTTTCAAGGGTGCAGAGGCAGGCTGCGCCTGATGTTGCTAAGCAACCATTACCAGCTAACCGTATTGTTGACATATAACATCTCCATCCAACATAAAATAGCAGCCTGCTTACCAGAAATCCCATGTTCGGGGCTGATCTTTTTCTAGGCGTCATTTTTTTTGAGTGTATATTGAAAGATTGTCCATAGAACAGATGGTAACGCTCTGGTTAGTCCTGCAGTGACAGATATCTACTGGCTGTGATTGGTTCTTCCTCGCCACATTAAGTTGCTGCGTTCCAAAATTGGAACTTTGTTTATGTCAGGGTGCAGCCGTCTTGAAAAATCGGCACTTGGAAACGCTTGCATGCTGCGATGGTGTTGCTCTGGTTTTCGAGCGCGCCTTCCAAACTACATTGACAACAATAGAATTGAGGGGGCAAAAAATGCGGCATGTGTCCATGCCCTAATACAGCCTTGTATACTAATGTACTGTCCCTGCTCACAGTTGCGAAAAAAAATTGGAAACAATTGGTGACACAACTCCAAGAAGATCTTACAACCCCAAGAAAGTATAACATTTTTGGAAAAATATTTTTGCTGTAGTTCGAGTCCAGCATTGCTTTTTTGAAATTGTGCATAAAAAAGCCCAAGGTTTGAAATGCCGAAAATGCTAATTAAAATATCACAAACAACATTTGGAAACATTGGTGTGTTGGTAAAAGCTAAATGTGACAAACAGAAGTAGCGAATAAATGGTAGCATATATATGTATATATGTGACTTAAATGTCTCTCAAGCTTCTACTGAAGAGAAGAAAACATAATACATGAAACAAACAGAACTGTCATGTTTCCATCATGTTTTTATCATTGAACTTTGACTGGAGCTCCTCTAATTTAATGGCACCCGACGGGAGAGCTCACGCCATCAATGGTTTATTTCTTTGGACCAACTCCTATTCCTATGTTAGCAGCTCTATCTCAATGAAGCTGTAGCTAAATGTTAACATCAGCAAGCTTACATTTGCTAAGTGGCACTAAATATAAAGTAGCCTAGGTATTTGGTAATGAACCAAAGTATTAGACAAATGAAAATTTCGGACCTGCTGATGGTGTTAGATGAAAGGTTTGGAGCAACTCTAGACCGCCAGACTGGAGTAGAGGATTTGAGGCCTACTTTCGTCCATGACTCTGGGCCCTGCCTCCCTCTCCGTTCTGCGGGCCAGCTCGCTCCTCATTAACTCATCAGTTAATGAGTCTGTGCAGAGGTGAACAGCCTTCACACTCAGTTGACAGTTCATTTCTTTGACATTCAAAACATGGACATAACAGTAACACAAACTCTGTGGGGAAACGTCACAACAAGTCAGAAAACACAATCCTCTTCAGCAGTCTCTGACTGAGCTACACCGAAACATGTGTTCTCATTTTGAGCCCCTGCTCCCTCTGCTTGACTTCCACTTTGGGAGTGTAAGACACACCCACCCCAGCCCGGCGGCCAATAAACTAACAGCTGGATTATGAAATGGCACCTGAAACAGTACAGCACAAAAGGTACTGTAGCAACGACAGCTTAGTACCAACGATGAACACAAAATCAATCAAAAGTCATTATTGTTTTCTGTTGTTTGTGTTGTGATTTATACTTTGTGTGTTGGGATATAATAAAGTCAAAGTTTTCCACACTAAAAAGAAATATGATGTGGGCACCTGAGTACTGCGTCTTCCATGATTGAAAAGGGATACAATGTTTTTGAAAGCTTCACACAGCAGAGATAAATGAAAGAATCATTGGCCTAATGGTGGCAGCAAGCAGGGAAGACAGTTTGTGTACGACTCCTTAAAGCGTCCCTAAGAAAGGCCTGGTGTACCAGCAGGGACTCAGTCTTATTACACAGAGCCTTACATGGAATGAGCCTCAGCGCCTCATTGGTCCAGGAAGAGACTGAGAGCCACAAAGAAAGAGTGAGACTCAAACCTATGTCTCCTCATCCTTGCCACACCTCATCTTCCTCCATCCATGCAATCTGCCTAAAGCTCCCCTGCAGAACAGTGGAGGCAATATTTTGTGAAAGAATCTCTCAGACTATTAGGCACCCAGAGGCACCTGTGGGAGTCTTCTCTCTCTCTCTTTCTCTACCTCTTTCTCTCCCCTCCTCTCTTTCCCCTTCTCCTTCTCCTCCTCCTCTATCTCTCTCTCTCTCTCTCTCCTAGCAGCACAGCTGTTATCTCTTGGAGATGAACACTCACATGCTTACACATACATTTGCACAGAAGCATTCCCATTTAGGCCCCCCCAAACACACACACACACACACACACACACACACACACACACACACACACACACACACACACACACACACACACACACACACACACACACACACAGCGCCTCCGGCAACAGTAAACCCGTCTGTGCTTTATTCTGCAATCCTTCACTGCAGCAGCTCCAACAGAACAATCTGAGTGATGCATGTGTTAAAGAAACACAGAGCACATGCAGAGGGAAATTAAAGAATGGAGGAATGAAATGATCTTAGGTGAGGAAAGCAGTAAATTTCATGGCTGTATGTGAAGTGAGATTAATAAAAATACAAACAAAAAAAGTATTAAAGTTCACCCAAATTACAAAAACAGACATCATATTTATCACGTCTGGTATATAGTCTCGTACATAGTTTGGGTTTTATGTCCAGGATATCTCGGCTTCCGCACCAGAACAGTGTAGAATTGTCTTTACGGTATTTAAAACACGGACAAATGCATTTTATTCTGTAATTTGGGTGAACTAATAAAGCTTTGATATTGTATTTATCCATTTATTTTGTGTTTGGTTTAATAAACATAGAAAACTGTTGCATAACCGTTCAAGTAAGTCACTGTATTTAATAGGGCTATTTATTTTTCTTATGATCTAATATTAGAAGTGGTACCCTGACATTCATACATGGCTGCGTGGTCTTGCTATATGTGGAGGACACTTTTATTTATCAGACTATTATCTAGCTCTCTTTTTTCTGACCTTTGATTTGTTGAATATTGAGACATTACAATATATGCACACTGGAGAGATTTGTGTCGGGCAGATCTGTGTTGGATCTTCAAAGTGTCTGTACTTAAGCACAGAAGACAGAGCACTGCAGCAGAGGAATAGAGCTCTCCTAAATGATGTGGTTATGGAGTGAAATCTCATTATCCTGCGACTGGAAGATGTCAAAATGCACAGAGGCGATGGTCTGCTATCAAAGGTGAGCGTTAAGGCTCCACAATTTTCACCTTTGTCTACACTCACCTGAGGGAAATGCATTTGGTGGCTCTGTTAGAGGATGATGAGTCAAATACTAATCAAAATCAAAGCAGCTTCAGCTACACAAGCTTTCATCACGGCTTAGATCGATACATGGGGAAGATAAGTATCATAAGTATTATTAATCCAAACAATATGCTCAGATTCAGATTCTGTGTAAATATTCTGGATTCATCAATGGGTAGATGTGGTGAAAGGAAACCAAGCCCATTTACACAGGTACACTAGTACCATTCCGAGGTACTTGTCATGTACTTAACTCAGGGCTGCCACAAACCATCAGTGTGACTTTGTGTTGCTCGCTCCCCAGCATTTTGTCCTCTGGCAACTTTGGTAAACTATCTTTATTTTAAACATCAGGAACATTTCAAACACTGTTTTTAAAGATTTGTACAAACACTGAACACACACTTTCCCAGAAGACAACAACAATACTCTGAAACTGAGTCTAGTAGACTTAGACTAGTCTTCAGTTCCAAACATATATTTCATATAAACATTCAATGAACCATAGTCATACAGCGTATGACAAAACAAGAAACAGCTGATGCAGCACACATCCATCCATCCATCTTCATCGGCTTATCCGGTGTTGGGTCGCGGGGGGAGCAGCTCCAGCAGGGGACCCCAAACTTCCCTTTCCCGAGCAACATTAACCAGCTCCGACAGGGGGATCCCGAGGCGTTCCCAGGCCAGGTTGGAGATATAATCCCTCCACCTAGTCCTGGATCTTCGCCGAGGCCTCCTCCCAGCTGGACGTGCCTGAAACACCTCCCTAGGGAGGTGCCCAGGGGGCATCCTTACCAGATGCCCGAACCACCTCAACTGGCTCCTTTCGACGCGAAGGAGCAGCGGCTCTACTCCGAGCTCCTCACCCTCCTGAGGAAACCCATTTCGGCCGCTTGTACCCTGGATCTCGTTCTTTTGGTCATGACCCAGCCTTCATGACCATAGGTGAGGGTAGGAACAGCTCTCTTTTTGTCACAACAGTGTGATAAATTGAATGTAATACCGCACCCGCTGCGCCGATTCTCCGACCAATCTCCCGCTCCATTGTCCCCTCACTCGCGAACAAAACCCCAAGGTACTTGAACTCCTTCACTTGGGGTAAGGACTCATTCCCTACCTGGAGTAGGCACTCCATCGGTTTCCTGCTGAGAACCATGGCCTCAGATTTAGAGGTGCTGATCCTCATCCCAAACGCTTCACACTCTGAAGCACGCTGCGAACCGATCCAGTGAATGCTGAAGGTCGCAGGCCGATGATGCCATCAGGACCACATCATCTGCAAAGAGCAGCGATGAGATCCCCAGCCCACCGAACCGCAACCCCTCCCCACCCCGACTACGCCTCGATATCCTGTCCATAAATGCTACAAACAGGATTGGTGACAAAGCACAGCCCTGGCGGAGGCCAACCCTCACTTGAAACGAGTCCGACTTACTGCCGAGAACCCGGACACAGCTCTCGCTTTGGTCGTACAGAGATTGGATGGCCCTGAGAAGAGACCCCCTCACCCCATACTCCCGCAGCACCTCCCACAGTATCTCCCGGGAGACCCGGTCATACGCCTTTTCCAGATCCACAAAACACATGTAGACTGGTTGGGCATACTCCCAGGCTCCCTCCAGGATCCTTGCGAGAGTGAAGAGCTGGTCCGTTGTTCCACGACCAGGACGGAATCCGCATTGTTCCTTTTCAATCTGAGGTTCAACTATCGGCCAAACCCTCCTTTCCAGCACCTTGGAGTAGACTTTACCAGGGATGCTGAGAAGTGTGATACCCCTGTAATTGGCACACACCCTCTGGTCCCCCTTTTTAAAAAAGGGAACCACCACCCCGGTCTGCCACTCCTTTGGCACTGTCCCAGACTTCCACGCAATGTTGAAGAGGCGTGTCAACCAGGACAGCCCCTCCACACCCAGAGCCTTGAGCATTTCTGGACGGATCTCGCCACTGTGGAGTTGTTTGACTACATCAGTGACTTCCACCTGGGAAATTGACAATGATCCCCCATCATCCTCCAGCTCTGCCTCTAACATAGAGGGCGTATTAGTCGGATTCAGGAGTTCCTCAAAGTGCTCCTTCCAACGCCCTATTACCTCCTCAGTTGAGGTCAACAGTGTCCCATCCTTACTGTACACAGCTTGGATGGTTCCCTGCTTCCCCCTCCTGAGGTGGCGAACAGTTTTCCAGAAGCACCTTGGTGCCGACCGAAAGTCCTTCTCCATGTCTTCTCCAAACTTCTCCCACACCCGCTGCTTTGCCTCTTTCACGGCAGAGGCTGCAGCCCTTCGGTACCCTGCAACCGCCTCCGGAGTCCTCTGGGATAACATATCCCGGAAAGACTCCTTCTTCAGTTGGATGGCTTCCCTGACCACCGGTGTCCACCACGGTGTTCGTGGGTTACCGCCCCTTGAGGCACCCAAGACCCTAAGACCACAGCTCCTCGCTGCAGCTTCAGCAATGGAAACTTTGAACATTGTCCACTCGGGTTCAATGCCCCAAGCCTCCACAGGGATGCACGAAAAGCTCCGCCGGAGGTGTGAGTTGAAAGTCTGTCGGACAGGGGCCTCCTCCAGACGTTCTCAATTTACCCACACTACCCGTTTGGGTTTACCAGGTCTGTCCAGAGTCTTCCCCCACCCCCTGACCCAACTCACCACCAGATGGTGATCAGTTGACAGCTCCGCCCCTCTCTTCACCCGAGTGTCCAAAACATACGGCCTAAGATCAGATGAAACGATTACAAAATCGATCATTGACCTTTGGCCTAGGGTGCTCTGGTACCAAGTACACTTATGAGCATCCCTATGTTCGAACATGGTGTTTGTTATAGTCAATCCATGACTAGCACAGAAGTCCAACAACAAACAACCACTCTGGTTTAGATCAGGGAGGCCGTTCCTCCCAATCACGCCTCTCCATGTGTCTCCATCATTGCCCACGTGCGCGTTGAAGTCCCCCAGCAGAACAATGGAGTCCCCCACTGGAGCCCCATGCAGGACTCCTGTCAAGGTCTCCAAGAAGGCCGAATACTCCGAACTCTTGTTTGGTGCATATGCACAAACAACAGTCAGAGTTTTTCCCCCCACAACCCGCAGGCATAGGGAGGCGACCCTCTCGTCCACCGGGGTAAACTCCAACGCAGCGGCGCTCAGCCGGGGGCTTGTGAGTATCCCCAAACCTGCCCAGCGCCTCACACCCTGGGCAACTCCAGAGAAGAAAAGAGTCCAACCCCTATCTAGGAGTATGGTTCCAGAACCGAGACTGTGAGTAGAGGTAAGCCCCACCAGATCTAACCTCCCGCACCAGTTCCGGCTCCTTCCCCCACAGAGAGGTGACATTCCACGTCCCCAGAGCCAGCGTCTGCTGCCCGGGTCTTGTCCGTCGAGGCACCTGACCTTCACTGCCACCCGTGTAGCAGCGCACCCGACCCCAGCGGTTCAGCACGTCATATTTAATTGACGCTTAGTTGCCTTGACTCCTCGAGCCTCTTCCTCGACTCCTTTGGGCGGGACTAAGACACTAGGAGAGGAATCAAGGAGAGGAATCGAGGAGAGGAATCGGGGAGAGGAATCGGGGAGAGGAATCGGGGAGAGGACTCGAGGATGCACAAAGTGGGAATTGGGAAAGGGCTCAGGCTCAGGTTAAGCTGGTAATTTTGGGTGCAATACTCTCAGCGAGGTTGGTTGGAGCAAAGCAAAGCTCCGATCAGAGGGGATTACTGAAGATTAATTATTTGTAATTATAATTTCCTAATTTGAATTCAGATGGCTGATCATGTTAGGGATTCTCCTCAGTCAGAGGCGGTGTGATAACTCCTCTGGGCTTCACATGCTTTAGTCTTTGTTTCACTTCTGTCTAAGAGAGTAAAGACCCCTGACATGGAAGCATTTAAAGAATAACAACCTTTCTTGTTTTTTGTCACTGTGACGACGGATTGTGTTAAAATGTTGTCACTTAATTCATTACTACTTAAACACCAAGACAAGCTGCAACTATTGGAAATAAAATGTGACTGAAACATGTTTTGTCAACGCAAAGACTAACATCGAAGTTGAACATGTCGAGTCAACTGTGATTAATGATTTGGATAGAGACTTCAGACTGCAATATCAGCTGGATAAAGGCTCAACCCAATGAGTGTGGGGCCGTTGCTTATTTTGTAGTATGTGATAGATGTGACAGATGAGCTGGAAGTTAAGCACAATTATATTGCTTGTTACAGGCAGTGTTTCCTTTGTAAATCAGGAAGTGCAGGACACAGAGGGTGTCAGGGAGTGATAAAACATTAAAATGTCAGGGATCGCATCAAAACCCCAGTGGTGCTGCTCTGCTGAACCTAAACGAAGAATGACATGACAAACACGTCCTCTTGGTTGGTCTGCATGCTGCCTGATGTGAGCTGTGATAGAAAATTATAACAAAGTTCCTTACACAAATCAAATGGTGACAAAGTTCTTATTGACTACTGCAGCTTCGTAGCCTAGAAATCTAGATGCACCCTAGCGGCAGCAAATGTAATTTGCAGCCAGGGTCAGTCTAGCAACTCTCTGTTGACTGGCGAGCTGGAAAAACCAAATTCTGGTCAGGCCAATCACATTGTGTATAGAGTTGATGGGCGGGCTTAACATAAGGACGGCAGAGTTGCAACGGTTCCGCGTGAATTCCCTGCTACTTGAAAACAAAGAAGATGGCTGCTGCTGCTGGCGAACAGCGGTCGAATTGGCTTTAGCCGCGACTCTGGAAGACTTGGAGTTCAGCACTGAAGTCATTCTTCTTTTGCCGACCGGATACGGCACAAGTTGAATCTATCAACTAGCGTTGCTCTGGTTGGCTACAAGTGCAGATGGAATTTGAAAGACAACCGTTTATCCCGCCCCCCGGATTGAGCCCTGCCAATGGTGAGTTCTCAGACCCAACATCTTGATGTGGGTCTGGCTTGTCAGGCTAGCAGCTTCATATACTTGGGTGATTAAAATGACTTGCTTTCAAGTTGCCATTAGCAAATGTGTAGGCTTTAAAAACACTATCAACACTTCCCTTCTTCTGACCTGCTTGCAAATGCAACAGAAGACATGTAATTAGAGTTAGGATAGCCAGTGTTTGTCATAACTAGGAAAGTACAGATGAACATTCTTGTCTAATGTCATCCTCTTGGCTGTAAATGTAGCTATCATTACTGAGTTTGTTTTTATGCTATGCTATAATAAAGCACATAACTATTAAGATGAACCAGTTAAGCAGTGCTAACACTGCATATGTACTGCATGTGTCAACCTCTAGATAGAATACATTATATTCACAGCTTCTACATTGTACAATACCCTAGCATTGTGTATTATCAGACCAATAGCAAGCACAACAATGTGTAGTTAGCTGGATAATAATAGACCATATACCTACGTTACTGTCCTACCTGGGACAGCATTGTAGCTCTGCTCGGGGTCTTGCAGGTCCCATAAAGAAGACAATAATTAATACAGCTCCTTTGAGTAAGGCCTCACTAAGCCTAAATGATTCCCATGGCAAATTAGCTGTTTGTTTTATTAACAAAAGCTATCATGGCATGCACCAATAAGATAGTGTTATCTAACCAGAAATGAAAACAGGCCGGGCCGACACACACACACACACACACACACACATACACACTCTACACACACACACACAGTACAGTAACGTACAGTACAGTAACGTACAGTACAGTAACGTTACTCGGCCTGGCTAGGGATCATTATAGATAGCAGTTAGTTCACGTTAAATGCTAACTTAACACAATGAAACACCAAATGTCTAGTAACCACAAAAATAATTCCATACATAAGACGACGTATCCAGCAGCAAGTCTCGTTAAACACGTCTTCTGATAGATCGAGGAGAAAAGAGAGGATGGTCTTTTGTCACACTGTGTGGGTGTTAGACACACTGGGGACACACACCTATATTGAAATGCCATTGCCTCATATGATAGCTTTAATGGAATCTTGGAAACATATAGAGAACAGCCTGAAAAAATAAGTTTGGGAAGAGAATATGTTTACAATTGACATAGAAATGGTTTGGTATCGGAATCATTCTGAAGCTAATGTTTCATAATGGTTCAGCTGGGGAAACACTGACCATGATAACATGCTAGTGTTTATTAGGAATCAGGAAACTTCTGCATGTTTTGCAAGGGTAGTAGTGAGTGAGATCAACGGTTCAGTCGTCAGGAGTAATCTAGGTGGGGAAAGTGAAAGAGCCCCTCCCTCATTACCACCACTAAGGCCATGATCCCAAACTGCTCAGTGGCCAGCAGATCAGACTGTGGTTGAACTGGTCAGCTTCCAGATGTGAATGTGATCAGGGCGTTCTCAGTTACACTTCTTTGAAAGTGAAGGTAAACATTTTTTTTGTATATTAACATTTGAAGGTATACAGTAACTGTCATAAACCAAAGTATGGACAAAATATAATGTTGACCTGATGATGGCACTAGATGAAACATCAGAGGATCAAATGTTATTACAATTCATCCTGAATGGAACATAAATGAACATTAATGTGGACCTGAAAATGATGTTCCCAGTCACAGATACCAGATTTCAACCCAACTAGACAGCCCTCTGCAATTCATCAGGAATCTCTTTGGAAGAATGTTCTCCCTCCCTCCAGTAGACTAGACTGTGTATGACAAGAACCATATCCACATTACATTTTATGACAATCTGTCCAGTTCAATGTTTAACACTCTGGAGTGTTGAACACATGCACAGACCATCCTTGTGCTCTGCCTTTAGGAGGGCAAATCCCCTACTAAGTTTGCCTACTGATACTGTAGAACAACCTTATAACTCATAAGAATAGCAGCCTACTATTAGTCAACAAACTGTGTGCTAAAACGATGGCATGAAATCTGCATCTGTTTGGAACATTTCATCTTTGTGATGCTTGTACACACTGCTGAAATAGGCTCTGTGCTGCCCCCTGTGGCTGACGGGTGGGAAACAACCCTTGTAACTATGGTTCTCAGTTGGTACCATGGCAGTAACAGTGTTAAACCCATTTCAGCAGTAGATTCCTCATTTTAAAACCAACATGTCCAGGCCACTCAGAGGTAAGGTTCATGCTTTCATTGGAAGCATTTGAGAACCAGACACTTTAAGGCTGAGTTATATGTGATTGGTTTGGTTACCAATAAGGAGCTGCACACAGCTATCTTCTTTTTTGGTAGGACCTAGTGTCAAACAGCGCCGGGACTCTATACGCACATCAAAACATCCTGCATTGTCCTTTAAATCTGAATCAGCCAAACAACAGCACTCCCTGTGGTAGCTGCAAGACATGTTGCCAACACATCAGCAGCATCTGGAGCAGAGAATAAACCACAGAAGGCTTTAGAGTGGTCATTGTCTGTTCTTCTACCTCATGCCTCTCTGTCAGTCATCAGGCAACAACAACAGGTTGTGGAATATGACTTTAATTAATATGTCTCCACCTCCTCCGGCTTCAGAGAGAGCGAGAGAGAGAGAGAGAAGAGAGAGAGAGAGAGAGAGAGAGAGAGAGAGAGAGAGAGAGAGAGAGAGAGAGAGAGAGCACTCTAGAGAGGATGAGATGAGGAGAAAACGAGAGATCCTAGCATGTCCTCCAGTAGAGCATGCTCTGGAGGTTGAAATGATTGTCATGGGGTAGACGTCTGCTGCACTCATATTAAACAACAGCTTGTCTGCAGAAATAAGCTTCAGGGCTATTGGTTTACTCTCCATATCCTCGCTTCTTCTTCTACTGTCAGTTGGTATATGTGTGTGTGTGTGTGTGTGTGTGTTTGTGTGTGTGTGTGCGCGCGTGCGTGCGTGCATGCATGTGCTACAGTGTACGTGTTACAGGGTTTTTCCAATTCCAAATACACACAGTGACTCCCATGTGCCCGGCTATTGATTTAGAAATGACCGGCCTGCTCACTCACACCATCTGCTCTGCTAACGAAGAACGACAGAGAGAGAGAGGGAGGGAGAGAGAGAGTGAGAGAGAGAGAGAGAGACATTGAGATATTCTCCCAGTCTCTTTCTCTCATCTATACAGCATTTTAAAATGAAACAAACAATTAAAAGACAAGGCAGACAAAGACAGACTGATGTGTGTGTGATGCTGCTGTTTTGATGGACCAGCAGGTTTGGAGTAGCAGTATTCAGAATAGTGTGTTTCTTTGACTGATACAGGGAGTTTGATACTAGATAGTATTAAGATGTGATGTCCAAATTAAGCTTCATGAAGCATTGTCTTTATTTTCTGAGCATTCCCCACATATTCCCTCACTTACATCACTGCATTCCATATCCTAGCAACAATAAGGCTACGAATAACGCAAAATGCAACACCCTCTGTAGAAGCCGGTGATGTCTCCATTCAAAAGGTTATCTGATGAATGTTACTGAGAAAATTGTTACCACGACCAAAATAAATGCTGTTTTGCTGTAATCCGAAACAGATCCAGGACATGTAAAGTTTGCGTTAGCACGGCAAATGAAAGCAGAATATATAAAATGGATGCAGGCCTGTCTCAGATGAAGACTTTTCTCTTGTTGCTTTAAGAGTTCCCAGCAGACAATGAGTGTGGTGTCCAATTTGTCAGTGTAATCCTGGCTGTAAAGGGTACTACAGTAGTATTTTTGTCAGGCACTGCTGGCTCCACATCTGGAAACACACTTGTTTAGCTGATAAAGGGTTTGTCTGTGTGTGTGTGTGTGTGTGTGTGTGTGTGTGTGGGGGGGGGAGGTGGTGGAAGGTTAGTGTGTGCGCAGGCATTCCCCCGTGTCTGCATCGGTGTGTGTTGACGTGTCTTAGTATCAATAGAGATGCTACATACAGGTTGGCAAAGTGTGTTTTATCCCCTTTGACAGCCTGTGTTGAATATTACATGCGTCTCATGGCGTCAGCTGTTAAAAACTGAAGGCAGCTTTCATGCAATATTCAGAGCCTGTACAGGATCAGCAGCACAGACCATAATAAGCTTTATATTCACTTCCATTCACATTGAGCAAGTACACAAGCATGATGAAAGATGCATTGAAGGTGCGAGGCATGATGTTGCATGCTAATGTTCCAACACACATTCAGAGAAAAAACACATGCCTACAAAGTCCACACCGGAGCAGAGAGCAATATGTGTCTTGTTTGTGGCTTCTTCCTCTCCTGCTTACCCCCAGTCTTCTCTTTAGCTGCCTTCCCCCTCCCCCCCTCCTTGCCCAGTGGACGTCTGTCTGCAGCTTGTTATCTCTTGGAGTGTGACAGTGTGATAATCCATGCCAATGTGTGTCGCTGACCCTGTGATATTTGTGTGTGTGTGTGTGTGTGTGTGTGTGTGTGTGTGTGCGCGTGCGTGCATTCTGATGTACGGCTTCTTCTTTTATGTGTTGCTTATCAGGCGCACAGAGCGATGCATATGCTGCTTCAATCATCCAGGATGTGTGGGAGCTGGCCGTTTGATAACCAATATGAGTAGTGTAAGACTATGCATTCAGCACTGCTCACTCACACACACACACACACACACACACACACACACACACACACACACACACACGGAGATCCTCCTGTCATCTTGAACACGTAGCTCCGTCCACCACAGGGAATGAGGAGGACACCACTCCAGTCAGTCAAATACATCCGTTTGCTGCAGTCCTATCTCACATGGAGCTTTTGCATTTGTAATACTGTATGTGTTTTCATGTACCTGCAAAACATGCACCACCAATTAACACGATCCTCCTTCAGTATTTCAGTATGGAAACTAAAGTGTAGTTACCATAGGTATGTTTAACAAACCATAACTAACCAGGCTACATGTATATTAACACAGAATATGAGACAGCTTTGATACGTTTGTGTGTTAAGTTACTAAGTTCTTAGAAATTAGTTTACAGTGACCAGACGTCCTGGATAGTCCACCCTCCTGAAAACATGGTCGCCCTAAATTGGTAGTTAGTTTCAAACTATAGATTGATTAAATCAGGTTGCATCATCAAAAGTACTGTTAGCCGAGCAGACACTGTGGATAAACGCTGACCTAACTGGAATATTTGCCACTTTGATTGTCATTTGACATTTATATCAGTTTCAGTGTAATTTTTGTTAGTTGTAGTCAACAAAAACTACATTTCACTATAAATCTCTTTCTTCTTAGAGCCTCATATTACATTACTACAGAAACAGAACGTTACTGAGAGCAAGATGCTTCTTTTTGACAGCAGTGCAGTGCATCAACTTTTGAACAAATGATGTTTTGGGGTGGTGAGGATACATTTCAGTAGCTACGCTGTGAGATTGAATACATAGTAAGCAAAAAAAAGGCCACACACAAATATATTTCGGCATAGTTTTCTTTGATGACATTATCACTGGAAGGGCGAGTTTATTACCTAAACGTTTAACAAGCTGACTCTGATGATTGGTTGGTTATCTGGCAGGTCCGTACAGTGTGAGTAGGTTCTGGCTGTGTGGATTAAAACTCAAACTCAAAACACAATTTGAAAGATTAATAACAGTCCACACAATAAATCAACAATGTAAACAAGAAGTCATCATATTATGAAATATAACTTCCAACATGGACTGTTTCGTTTCTTTTTTTGTAGATTTTATCTTCCTAAAAGCCATTTCAAAGCCTTCGCTTTGTTATATTTTTTATATCTTTTTGGGATGGGTGAATTGACATACACATATACAGTATATAAATGTTGCCATACTGTTATAACATGGAAGCTACTCCTTTTAAGATCTTATCCAATGAGCAGGACTGCTTTGTGGAAAGATTATATTTGGAGTTTTGTATGATGTGTGGAAGTAAAGCAGACCGTCCTGTGTGATCATTTGAAGCCACAACAATATCTCACAGTATATCAGGATATTCAGTGAAATGTATTATGGATTTAATCCATATTGGCCACTGCTAATACAGTTTGGTAACTACAGACATTCTGGTAACGTTTTATTTTACGCCTCCATAATTTGCTAATACTTTAGGACATTCCCTGGAAAGAACTGCTATTTAGTACTAATTATAGGGAAAGAAAAGCTCCATTTAAACTTTTTATTCTTAATGTGAATTATTGAAAACTTTCTTTTTCATATACAGTATGTTGAATTGCATTCTTTCCTGCAGACAAATTTCACATTCGTATATGTACATGTTTTCTGACTGCTACGACTATCAAGCAATTAATTGTAGTGGCCAGTCAGTTGAGAAGGCACACATACATAGAGGTGTATTCCTCGACGCAGAAGGGCCAGGGTTCGTGTCCGACCTATGAAAGTTTCCTGCATGTCTTCCCCCTTTGGTGTCCTAGCTATCATTAAAGACGCAAATGCCCATAAAAACAATCTTAAAAAAAAGCAATTAATTGTAATCCTTAATTGGAAGTGTACTAATTGGAGCTAGGCTCTATTTGCCCTATAATTATTACCCAATAACTGAGTTGATTTCAGCTAACGTCTGGGAAATGTATTCTAAAATTAGAAACTACGTATGTATTGCATTTAAGATGTAAAAAAAAAAAAAATATGTCCAAACAAAATAACTCACAGCGGGAGGACAAAATCTAGTTTGTCCCATTTGAAAGGCTTTTTATGTAAGTCCTTTGTTGTGACACTTTACATCCTTTTTGGTGAATGGTGTGTGATGCATTTTAATAAGCAGCAACACAAGACAGTGCCATCATTTTTTTTCTGAATGATTGAGAAAATATAATATAATGTTAGTTAATATTTGTCACATATTTTCCATCAGTCTTATTTGTGTTGTTTGTTAAATCGTTTGCCTGGTGACATGCTGCACATGTGCATGGTTGGCATGTCAAATCATCAGGCAGAAATTATTTTGTCTTTGAACCACACAGTGATGGAGCTTTATAACACGTCATTTCACTTACTTCATTTCCATCCCCACACACTTCATTCTGACCATATTAAAATTAGTACTACTAATTATTACTAGATTAGCATTAAGATTCAAAGGCCCAGCTATACATTGGCGCTAATTAAGATAACCTACACACACACACACACACGGCAGAACACACACGGAGCCAACTGAACAGGAATGGAAATCAAGTCATGGTTATTATCGTCATGGAAACCATCTGACGGCGAACATAAAACAACCTCTCTCTCTGGACTGCTGGGAGAATCAGCTGAAAGTAAAGGCATTACTGTGTTGGACTGGTTCCAAGCATTCACTTCTCCATCCCTCTCTCTCACACTCACACTCGCACAAGCGCACACGCACTCACACACACTCACACACACTCCTCGCCCACTCTTGCTGTGAATACAAAGCCAGAGCTTCCTCTGCTGGTGACGAGTATAACTGCGACCATCATCATCATCATCATCATCATCATCCAAATGATTTGACTTTAATTAATTTAACCTTCACACAAACAAAAGTTTCCACTCACTGTGAGAAAGTAATATGACACCAGTGGTGCCATCTAATTAGACACATTTTCTTCAACTCTGTATATATATAACATAAGTCACTACTCTTCAGTTTAAATTATGTCAAAAATATTTTAATGTTGTGCTACTGCCTTGATAATTACATGTATACTACAGAATTCCTTAAAATAATAACTAGTGTTTAGCTTCAGATGAAGTATGTTTTGCCCTCATTCACCTTTTGAATTGTTGACTTGTCATGATTTAAACAGTTTACAGTATTACTTGTTGCCATATCAATATTTAGTATGTATGCTGCTTTAAGGAGTCATGGAACATTGAGATTCGTGCTGACACATGTATGGATTCTCTATTTATAAATGAGGAGATTCCCTACAATCTGCCACAGAAATGTGGATTGGATGTGTACTCTTATCTGAAGTCTTTGTGATATGAATGTGCTGTAAGTGTGAAGAGACGGAGAGGAAGACAAAAATAAAATCCATTCACATTTTTGCACAATATCTCAGAAACGGCCACAGGGAGTCATAATACAAGAAACCTGCTCACACTGACATAACACATGGATGAGCTCTTACATGCACACACACACACTGTACACACACCTGGCAGTGACAGTAACTGCACGTCTGGTCAGTAATCGGGCCAGATGAGGGAATTGTTTATTAAATGTAATTACATTGGCTCCTGATGCCTTTCATACATTATCCGGCACAGTTGTGGAACAACACAAAACACATCGTCAAACTATGAGAGGCCGTATAGGAGGTAATTCATACTTCTGTCTTACACACACTATCATAATCTTGCATATACACCACTATACTCATACACACACACTATTATAATCATTTTACATGTATGTATGAGAGGGTATAGTTGTGTATGTGAGAGAGTATAGTAGTGTGTGTGTGAGAGTATAACATTGTATGTGAGATAGTATAGTAGTAGTATAGACACGCACCTCACACCGCGCGCACCACCCGGAGAAAAAAGTGAGAGAAAGAAAAAGGAGAGGTCGCAGTTCGGACGATGACTATCCGGTTGAGATTGTGTGTGTGTGCGTCCTCGAAATCTGACCACACACAAACACACGTAAGCAGAGCTACCCACACCCATGTTTCTACTGTTGCTTAATTAAATATAACATCAAAAGAGAGAAGTTGTCTGAGTCGTGTTTTAAACAGACACACCTGGGGCGAAGTTGGGAACCAGAATCAGCTTTAAATCTAGTCCTAATCTAGTCCTCACTAACACGGGCCCGATTATAGTCATTTTCTATCATGTGAAACAAGAGCCAGCCTAGTGGTGAAGCTACAGACAGATGCTTAACAGTGTGCTCCTCAGCAGTAAGCTCCCCCTGCTGCTCATAAGGTGCCTCTGCACCCCTTTGGTTTCAGACCCTCCCACCAACCTTTGGGCCACGCCTCCTCATTTACATTGACATGTGTCAAGTCCAAATGAAAAGGCAATGTTAAATGGAAATTCAAAAGCCAAATGTTAAATGAAAATTAAAATCCAATGTTAAATTGAAATGCAAAAGCCAAATATTAAATGAAAATTAAAATCCAATGTTAAACTGAAATTCAAAAGCCAAATGAAAATTAAAATCCTATGTTTAATTGAAATTCAAAAGCCAAATATTAAATGAAAATTAAAATCCAATGTTAAATTGAAATTCCAAAGCCAAATATTAAATGAAAATTAAAAGCCAATGATAAATTGAAATTCAAAAGCCAAATATTAAATTCAAAAGCCAAAGCCAAATGGAAAATTAAAAAAATAATAATAATATTTTTAACTGGATCTCGCTTTGTTTTCCCTTTGGACTTTCAATTTCTCAATTTAACCAATTTAAATTATGATTAAATATTTCCTCCATAGAGAGAGGCTAACTGAAGCTGTGGGTCTTGAAATAATATTTTAGGAAATGGTGAACTATTGTCAACAATGTCTCGACAATTAAATTAAGTCCAACAGAGCTCTGATTTGGAGATGCAGAGATTATTCAGGGGTGGAACTGCAAATCCAGTCAGACCTGGCTCCAGGCTAGCACTGCTACTTCTAGCTAGCTCAATGGAACACGGAGGTTACCAGACGAGACAGCGTTTCGGTGGATCGTCGTCGAAATCCAGGAAGAGGTAAGTTGATTAAAAAAAATAGCCAAGGACCCCTTTTTTATTAACGTCATCCTATCTGCAGTGTCCCCCCCCCAAAATTAATGTTAGCATGTTAGCGGCTAGCTAGTTGCTACCCACATATAACACGGGCTAGCCATTTTCCATTGAAAACTTTGCAATATCTCCACTAGCTAGTGCTAGTTAATATGATCAAGCAAGTTTGAGCAAGCTGTGTGAAATAATTTCAGAAATCAGGTTTCCAAATTAAATCTGCTTACATGAGAGAGACGACACATTGTCTGTAAAGCCCTTTGATTAACCACAGTATATTTTACTGTACAATGTACATTTGACTTTGACTAGGAGAAAAATCTAGCAGCTAGCAGCAGCAGTTATGGAAGCATACTGGTAATTGTAGTACCCATTGCTGCGCTCCTGTTATTAAATTTCAAACACATTGTAATTTGCTATTCAGTGCGCAGCTTATTGCAATATAGTTCTGCATTTATTGGATTTCACCTATCTTTGGGTAAAGAGAGAGTAGGCGTTTTACAGCAAAGATAGGTTAAATAAGAATGCTCGGTCTTGCATCGGCTGGCTAGCTAGCTGAGTTGCAATCATCTGACTGGGTGACGATATTTAGCCTGTGTGTGTCTTTGAGTACCATGAAAAGCGCTATAATAATAAAATGTTTTATTATTAGGGGTCCAAGCCCGAATCTGGAAGAACCAACGGTAGCAATAGCTACGCCGTTTGCACAGCAGGACTGTGGAACCCTATTGTTTTTCTAAGGATTTTTATTATTATTCCGATTCTTCTTCTCCGCCTAAAACTCAGACTGCAGCCTACATAGTGGGGAGTTGCCATTTTCAGGACTGGTCAAAACCCCGCAAAAATTGACCCATTTCCACCACTAGGTGGCGCTATAGCAGACAAAAACGCGTTTGGCCCGATAACTCCCACACCGTACACCCGACATTCAAAAACAATACATCTACGCGTTCCCTGGATCCAACTGAATCACGGGATATAGGCCACGCCCATTTCCGCCTAGACTTTTTTGCGTCAAAAATCGCGATTTATCAAAAATCTACTTTTTCGAACTCCTCCTAGACCGACCTGCACGAAACTTGGACCGTGGCATCTCCAGACTGACCTGACTAAAAGTTATGGAAAGATTTTTTATACAATAAAAATTGCGCATATAACGCACAGACAAATTTGCTTAGCTAACTATGAAAACACCAACTTTGCCATATCTCAGCCTAAATAAATGCTATCAACCCCAAACTTTAGATTATTCTTTGCCATGCCCCTGTGGAGGTACTTCATGAGTTTTACGAAAATTGGTCACTAGGGGGCGCTACAACTACAAAAAGTTTATATCTCATGAACGGCTCATCCAATTTATACGTAATTTGATGGGTACCATCTGGGGCCAATCCTGAGGCCATCCCTAGAATGGAGTACCGAGGGGTCAAAGTGGGCGTGGCCTATGGGACCCAATGTGACCCAACTCTAGATTCACCACTTACACTAATGTGAACAACTTTAAATTTACAGGGTAGATGGACAATGGGCCATGGATCACACCTACCAAAAATTACACATGTGGACAACTAGGTGGTGCTATAATGTTTTTTTGTCATTAACTCCCACAATACACATCACACATTAGAAATTCTTACATCCACGTGTTCCTTGAATCAAGCTGAATTGCCTGATATAGGCCACGCCCATTTCCGCGCAAACGTTTTTTCGCAGTATCGCGCAACGTGCAAAACCAACTTTTTCGAACTCGTCCTAGGCCGTGCGACCGATCTGCACGAAACCTGGTAGTTAGCATCTCCAGATGGACCTGACAAAAAGTTATGGAAATCATTTTGCTACGTTAAACTATGCCAATTTGACAACCAAACAAATTGTCCTACCTAGCTACCACACATGTATCATATCATATCTCCGTTAAATTTAAAGTTATCACCAAATGACTTGAGATCGTTATTCAACATTCCACTATGATGCTCTGTACCAAATTTGGCGAAGATCGGCCTTTAGGGGGCGCTATAAGCAACGTTTGTTTGTTTCGCCCACTAACTCAATGCATTTAAATGGGA
Source organism: Perca flavescens (assembly GCF_004354835.1). Taxonomy (NCBI): domain Eukaryota; kingdom Metazoa; phylum Chordata; class Actinopteri; order Perciformes; family Percidae; genus Perca; species Perca flavescens. The sequence goes on from NC_041352.1 coordinate 5,023,794, forward strand.
AATTTGCAATTGCAATATCTCTGCCACAGTAAAAGCAATCAACACAAAATTTGTGCTCGTTCGACATGGCGTTCTGAGGCGCTGTACCAAATTTGGCGAAGATCGGCCATTAGGGGGCGCTATAATCAACATATAAGTGTTTTGCCCTGTTAATCAATGTTAATGGAATATTTGCAATGGGAATTTATCACAGACCTTGCAGCTCACACATTTACTGATGTTTACCTCCTACCGTTACGTTTTGGTGTTTGCTTTCGCATGCTCCCCTGGTGTTCTACAATAAACAAACTTTTTAACCCACCTGACAAAGTTTCTACAATCTTCATAGTGGACAAAATGTAACTCTTTTTTCCCACTTTTTCAATCCAAAATCAACACCATTCACATACCCTGATACCGTGCAATTAAACATTGCAGTTGGTGCTAAGTGGAGAGTCTGTCATAGTGTGATTCGTTATGTCGGTGGCATTGATTCTTAATTTCCCACAAAGTTGATCGCGGTTACGTGTCAGTTAAACTTCTCATCTCCAATCCTATCTGTATTTGTGAGAAGTGCCTCTGTCCTGAGTTGAAAGCCTACTTTACGGCTTTATTATTGACTTAATAGGCGCGTGTGCTCGTGTCGGCTGCTGTCCATTTCCTAAGGTTCTGAAATGCAAACAACTTTTGACTACTTTATGTTTTTTTAAACGACGTGCGCATGTGAGCGCCGTCGGAGGAATACACCAATCGGCGGCTACGACACCATTTACAACAACCTGACCACCTCCCCTGCTCTTTCAAACACCACACCTGCCTCCCCCCCTCCACCCTCTCAGTCACTCTCTCATTTCTATCTGCTGTCCCCTGTGGTCAGGGGGTTAAGAAGTTTGTTTATGGTAGAGAATTGTTAAAGCTACTCTGTATATGCATGGAGAGGCACTGTTAACCACTACATTTGCAACGGCAGAGTACCCCAGACCTCGTGCATCAAACCTCTCGATATTCACCGTTTCTCCCCCCTACGTAATGCATCGGGTCCCGCATTGGCGCAGCTTCGCAGGTCATCTGGGGCGACTGCCGCGACTCCCCGGGGCTTCGCGGACGACTGGCATCCAAGGCGAATGGCATCGGAGGCGAGTGGCGTCGGGGGCGAATGGCGTCGGAGGCTTGGTCCCCGTTCATAACTGCTTGCAGTTCTAGTTATTATTATTATTATTATTAAAGAGTGCAATATACATGTTTACATATGTATATTACAATGAATAATAATCTAAATACTACTATGCAGGGCTCTCAAGTGCTTATTAAGCATTTTAGAATGTCACTCTTGCCTGTCTTCAAAACTTGAGAGCCCTGATTAAGTGTGGTGAAGCCACATATTGTTTTTATATTTCTGCAATCTGTGTGATTTGTTTCTGACTTTCATATGATTGTTTAAACCAGGCTTGGTCAGTGCTAAATATACTACTGTGATTAAAGGAGTTAAATAAAAGATGTCATTCATATAAATTCATGCATCACCTAATTTCATCATCACATACAGGCCTGGCCTCCAGGAATGATGATTAATATATCTAATCATGTGTTGTTCATACTATACAATGATTTATTACAGATTATCTGGCCAATGCTGGGTGTGTAAGGCCTTTGAAACGCATAGAAGACAAAGATCTCTTGGTGGAAGATATCATGTTTCAGCTGGTTCATCGAGTTAGTGGAGCACTTCAAAGGGTTGTGTAACTCAATTTTTTAGCAGACATAATTAACCCTTCTAAGGTGTTCATATTTTTGTTCCACAGCCAATGTTCCCGGGTCTGGTGGACCCACCACATTATTAGGCTTTTAAATCAATACAGCCTGTAAAAATACTAAACAGAGGTTTACTTAAGCTCAATTACCAATGATGGATACATCATTTATGGTTCATATTTGCCATTTACTCCTGTGAGATCATATGATCATGATTTTGTGAGTAAACAAGGAAATTCAATCATAAAAAAGGTAAAACAAAAAAATAGAAACAAGATTTTTTCATTCATTATCATCAATCATTATCATTATTGGTGCTTATTTCTTAGAACTTAATCAGAACAGGTGAAAGTACTTGAAATGTAACAATTTTGTAACTTTGTGTGAGAATACCAGGTACAAAGTTTCATAGCACCTACAATTATTACACTGTAATAATTACACTTGGGTCCAGTAGACCCGAACACCTCATTTGTATTAGTTATGTGTAGGGGGGTGTACCGTGAACACTAATTGAAAATAAGTTATTTTTTTATGTTCTTCAAAGAAAATGAGCCAAGGCCAATGAGTTTGAGTTAGAAGAAATAATAAATAGCATCATTTTCATTTTAGCAAACATTGAAAACGGTTTCCACAGACCTGAACACCTTACAAGGGTTAAGAATAATGAAAGATTTTAACATATTTTTAAAAGCCAGTGTACAACCAAACACTCCGAATAAAGGTTTGCATGTATCATATAAAATAACTTAAAGAACATCACGTTTTAGATAGTTGTCAAAGACGAGGCCTTTTTGCATGATAAAAAACACTGAACTGTCTTATAAGTCATCCCTTTCATGTGCTGTGTGATAATTTATCCAATTTGAAAAATGATATTTGTATCTTCTCATGATACATTTTTACAGGTTCAGGGAGGGGATGAAGACCCTTGGTGTTCTTGATGCAATAAGAATGCACCCAGATGCTTTCAGACCACTGTTTTGTCACGAGCCATCCCCACTCACAGCTGATGTACTAGAACAGCTCTTTGAAATTCGACTGTCAGCAGTGGGCAGGAACAAAAGAAGGGCAGAGGAATGTGTGGTTGCATTTTGGAGGGACTACCTGCTGGATGTTGAGGGTAAGTATTATTGCTAGTTATGGAATAAAAATCTTTTCATATGCCCTTCTGTCTGTCTTTGTCTTTCCCTCCTTTTTAAAAGTTTTCTACATGCTAGGTTTAATTTCTTTTTTGGTGTTCTTTGGTGTATTTCTTTTTTTCAGAGCAAGAGGGACCCTTGCAACTTGGGGGTATCCTGGCCTTTGCGACGGGAGCAAACGATATTCCACCCCTGGGCTTCTCCCCACTACCTTCAGTGGTTTTTCTCCATGAGCTGCCCCTCAGACAAGGCCGTCATTTACCCAACACAAACACATGCATTAACTGACTGCGGTTGACAGTCCTGAAAAAAATTCGAGGATTTTAAGGAAACTATAGATTTTGCATTAAAAAACACTCAGGGATTTGGTCAGGAATGACTTCCAAGAACTCCTTAATATACATTATTAAAATCTGTTGCCTGTTGAACTTGACTAAATTGAAGAGGCATCGTTGTCAATAACTCACCATTTCCTAATACATTATTAATGTCTTGTTTAAACAATTGAAAATGGAATAATCATTTGACTAAAAAGGAAACTTTTCACTGGCCTTTTATTAACCTTTATTAATTGCCTTGACACTAATGAAGTTGCTCACTGATAGAGTTCACTAGGCTCAAAAATAATCGAATGCCATGGTTACCGTCATTGTCATGTCCCAATTATCAGTT